>NW_019416221.1:432450-605307 GCF_000390285.2 Anoplophora glabripennis | reverse complement strand
ATATATATATTAAGCTTCAAATCCTTTAAAATAAATTGTGCGAATTATTACTGCCGTTTCAATATTAACAAAACAGTAATTTAATAAAAATCACTTCATTACTTTGAACAAAATGCAGCCGTCCATAAAAATAACTGGTTCAAACATATTTAGGTAATCTTTCTGACATAATATATTTATAACCCAATTATATCCCGGTTCTTATGTGACAATCAGTTCATTGAACGGATTTATGAGTATACTCTTGAAAAATATAGGTTTAAAGTACTTTAATCCAAAAATAACTTTCATAGAGGTCCAACAAAATTCCTGTATAAAAAGTAGCAGAAGACATTTGGAGATTCCGAAGCTGTTGATAAAGAAAACACCGACGAACCTCGCGGACGCCAAAATTTCACCCCAGCTTCCAGTTTTTCACGAAAACGTCAGGAATGTTAGGAAATTCAAACTAGGACACGATATCGTCGGTAGCCAATACCTGTGAATGGTCCGAATCCTGAGACGTCGAATGTTAGGATCCAAACCGAGTAGCAGTCCCTGAGAATCTGCGGAGCCGTCCCGAAGTGTGACCGAACGTCAGCTATGAGATCTTGTAGTTCAATAACCAGAGCGGAAGTTTCTGACAGTGTGACTACACGACCGGAATTCAAGCGTATTCGTTGCCTTTCAATGTCTTACGGCAATAAGTCTCAAGGCTATACTGGGGTTTCACCGAAGTCCAAAAAAACATGTATTGTATTGCACCCCTTTGCTTGTAACATATATTGTAAAAATTTACTTATTTCGATTCAAAAGACTCTTAAAAATTTGTGGCCTATATCAACCAGCTAGCGGCCAATCCACTCAGGACTTTCTGTCAGAAATGATACAAAAAGGGTGAAAAAAAACTAACCAAAATTCAGAAAATGCTAAAAAATCCGAAGTACCCGATTGGAAGATGAAAAAATCGTAAGCTAATACTATCATAAGTAGTAAATAAGTATAAAATATGAAACATCAAAAAGTTGCATCCCTATTTCCAGAAAAGCGTAATTTATATTTTCGCTTTAACCTCGTCTAAATAACAAAGCCCACATAGTTGGTCGTCTACTCTGAATACCTCCTATTTGAAAAATACTACCGAGACAACCTCCAAGTTAAAAGTAGGCAGTTAAAAACTAATTGCGCACGGTTCCATGCATTCCAGTGATACCGCTTTCAATTATGATATTTAAAATCGTTAAAACAATTACATCTGCGCTCCTAGGATGAAAAAAAAGCTGATTGTATGGGACGTTATCTGAAATTGCATCGGATAACTTAATCGTTCCTGAGGAACAGATGTAGTTATCATAAAATATATAGAGACAAGCCGTTTTAATTAGAGTTGGACAGGAGTGAATAATCCTAGGAACATCAGTAACGTAGGGAAAGGAGGGAACAGTAGAGTCATTTTCATGATAAAATAAATTCACAAAAATTATGATTTTACCTAGTTTCGTATAAGATGAACTCCATGAATGAAATAAAACTAAAACATCAATATTTCATATTCCTGAAATACATGATGCTATTGTTTCGTTTTTTTTTTAAATTTTTTTAGTGAAATTTGGGTTATGAAAATTATTTATAATGGTACATAGATTTACCAGCGGCGTGTGTATGTACAAGCTTTGTCTTATTTTTGGATTGGAGTACATGTTTTTTTTAAACATTCTGTACAATAGTACACGCACTGTTCCGTTGTCCATCCTTTTAAATAGTTTAATAAAGTGGTATACAACAGAAGAGAACTATCTATTTCTTCTGAAAACCTTATTGAAGACATGAACGTACGAGTTTGACCTAGCTGCTTAGAGAGGCAGATCATAAAATGCATCGAATTTGATACCGTAGTTGTAACTATATATTAGATAGGTGTATTATTTACACTGCACAAATATTGAAATTCCAAAGCAAATATAAAAAGAAAACATATTTATGTACGAAACATACGATTGACACGATTTTCGTTCTAGTTAAACTTATCTGTATGAGTATTTTTTAACGACCAAGTATAAAAATTTATTTATAAGTTACACAATAACAGGTGCATCATGGATACGTTGCGGAATAAGAATAACCACGAAAACTAATACGTTAGGTACTTTTACGTTGACGATGATATATGAGGTTGAAATGTTTACATGATGTATACCTCTATATTCTGAGTACACATGTTAGTTGCGATGTAAACTCTTAAAGGAACAGTAAATAACAAAACAGTTATGTAGTAGGCAAGAAGACCTTGTCAACGTACAAGTGTATTAACTGTGCCTTCACATTATGATGGATTTGAAAAATTTGCGAACTGGTTTTTCTCCCTTTACTATTTGAATTTATAATTTTTAAGAATTAATGGCATTAATAAAGATAGTCTGTAAGGCACTTGCGCGGAAACTACCGTGCCACCAAGTAAATATGATCTACAAGATATTAAATATTGTTGTAAGCAATGTCTCCAGAAAATATTGAAAATAATAATTGGTTTTCAATATTTTCTTCCGAATAAGTCTAAATATTAAAAAGATTTATTATTGTTATTCTTTTTAAATACGTAGATCTGACACATAGGTACCTATTTTTTAAATGAGACCCTTTAGTAATAAGTAGATTAATGAAGAAATACTGTATCCATTATTTAGATTATTTAGATATTATCCAGAAGATTTTTAAGTATATTTCATTGTTAAGTAAAGTAAGATGCTTTCCCAGCCAATTCCAATAAAAAAATATGTAACCTATAATTACGTTGAATTGTGATAATGCCTACTTTATAATTATTTTTTTTTATTACAGAATGCTCGGAATAGTCTGGACGACACCCGACGATTTTCCGGTAGCATCATCACCAGCAACAGAAGAGCCTCGATCTGTTCCAGCCGATTATCAGAAATTCCCGTAGAAAATATAATGAGTCAGTCCAAAATAGAAACGTTGCAATGGCAACTGAAAGAGGTAAGGTCAAAGCTGCCTGATGTAGTGTGGCCCCTATTGACTCGATTTTATAGAGCATAAAAAATTGTAACAAGTTATTGATTCTTAATTTTAAGGTCACAAAAAGGGTTACTTAGTGTTACTACATAAAAGAGTTGTAGCAGTGAAGTGACTAGTTGTAGTTATGTACTAGAGGTATTTTATGATGATATTGAATTTTATAAAGGGTGTCCTTAAGGTGGCCATATTCCTGGCCGAGAAATAGTGAAATTTCTGGCGTTTTTAGGTACTGAAATCTTTAAAAGTAAAACGTGTAGAACAAAAGTAAGCACAAAAATAAAATCCTTTATGTTTTGTTTATTCATTGTTACCATTTAAATTTACTCAAATAAAATAATAACTAAGCGTTTGTAAAACATGCGTTTGCTGTTACCCTAACCCCACATTTTAAGAATTATTTTCACGTACTTATAAATAAAAGTAAACAATTTTATATGTAGGACTAAGCAAGTAAATGTAATTATATATAGAAAAGTTAGTATTTTCGTAGATTTCAGTACCTAAAACCTTGATGGTTTGATCGTTTTTTGCACATGTTTATTCGTTTTACTGCGGCGTCTTTGAAAATACTCAGGTGGCATGACATAACATTCCTATTATTTGATAAGCTTTAGAATATTCAGTTATTAAATGTTTGAAATTATTTGTCTTTGCGGAAAACACTATTTAAAGAATATGGGGCCCTTAACTAGCGTGACGATTTTTTTTAACCCTATACCTAATTTCATACCAGAATAAAACACTTTTCCAGTACTACAATGAAATGAGCTTTATTGAGTCTATTTTTAATTGTAAAGAAGATATTATTAGAACATGCCATGGGCATGACTGTAAATGGCTATAAGTCATCAAATCTATATTATGGTGTTCCTAAAAAAACATTCTACTGAAATACTGAAACATGTAATTACTTATCTGCATAAAATATGTTTAGTTGATAGTTACAACTTCCTTTACCATTTTTTCTCAATCTTAAAAAGAACAAAGTGAGCAGCTTATATAAAAAAGAGAAAGAAAAGCTATGACACTTCAATCTCCTTTAAAAAGCAGACGTAGCTACTTTCGTTAAAAACATATTTGCACAAAACTGAATTGCAATTTTATTTAAAAAATATCGAATCCAATTAAAATTCATTTTATGTATTAGGTCAAAATATAAACTGGAAGGTATACTTTTTAAAATTGTAGTTTACTAAAGTACAATAGCTCTGTTATTATTTGAGATAAATAAAATTCAAATTTGATCCAAACATTAAATTTTAAAATGATTTAAAATATAACATAATTTTTAATTTGGTTAAGGTGTTGCCAAATTATTTATGAAATTCCTTAAATTTTATGAAAACATGATCTATCAAAATTTGTAATTATTTTCAAATGGCAATAGCCATTTATTTTATACCGAATAATTTCTACATATGAAGATATCAATTCTGAGAGATTTGAAACTATATTCTCTCAGGTTTTTTAAATACAGCACCCTGTATCCAATGGTTTTATTGTGTAACCCTAATATCTTTAAATAGCTAGGATTATTTGGCAGCAGAAACCACCACACATATACCGATTTCTAACTTACTAGGTAAGCTTATCAATAATCCGAAAAGTATTGTTTTCCGCGATATCACTTCATCATTATTTCCATTGTAAGGACACAAGTCTTGTTATCTTAGTACTTGTGAAACAACAGGTCGCTCTCTGCCAGCTTGACCATATTAAGGACCAGGCATTGAGAGGCAGCGATCGTTCACAGATGAAGAACATTGTTTTATCTCACTCATAGAAAATTACTGGGGAAATCATTTTCTTCAATAAATATATCTTTGTAACTATCCATGACCATAAATTAAAAGTGATGTAGTTTGGCCAGGTGTAGTTATGTTATTTTAATAAAATTTTCATAGTAATTCCAACAAAAGAAACAGGATTAAAATTTTAATAAACCGTGTTTGCCACAAAATTTAAGGAATACCAAAGGTTAATGGGAAAAATTGATCACAAACGATCTTAAATTCGATCTTGATGGATTTCCTACTTAACCATTTTTTTTTCAGATACAAAAGAGTAGGGAAATGTACCAGGCGGTCATGAAACAGGTTGTGACTTTTTTAGAAAAAGCTCATCACAGTTTAGAACTTCTAGGGAATCGGATAAACAGGAAAAACTCAGTTCCCAGATCAAAAAGTGAGCATCAGATACTAAATGAAAATAGCAACGGGAATAACGACACTTCCACCTTAACGCCGGGGCTCAACATGTGCATGGACGATTATATGGCATTTAAAGATTTTACGAGGTAATAAATATCAATTTTTTAAAATTTACTTGTTAAAGAACTTAATTATTAAAGTAAGAGGCAACTGATAAATGATAAATTCATTTTGAATCTGAAATGTTTAAGAAAATTATTTTTCAGTTTAATTTAAGGAAAAAACTGTATACAATGTGTACCTGTGCACAAATTTGATACTTATCTAAAAATAAGCGATAAATATACAGGTACAAAAAACACTCATCATTAAAATCGATTAATTTCTATTTTTCCTAATTTTAATTTTTTTAATTTTTAACTAAATCTGGATCGTGCCCCCAATTTCTCATGTATCATTTCTTGTTTCAAGGAGGCTGCACAAGGAAGAGGAGCCCTCCCCAGAAGAAATCCCTCCCGAGAAACTGGCGAAGGAAGCATTTCGGCTCTTACGAACTGCTCAGTCTTTACTGAACACTCGAGAGCCAGATCTCGCCCAAGTCAGCAACCAACCGGAAAATGATATAGAATTCTTGGCACAGCTCGCAAAAGAGTTCCCCACCCCTGATCATAAGCCTCAGAGAACCACCTCCTTTTCCCTTAGTCCCAAACTGATTCTTCCCGAAACCGAAGTGAAAATTTCCACTGCATTTAATAGAAAATTGTCTTTGCAATTGAGTGAGGTCAAGAGAAATTCTGTGTCGAAGCAGATGTTCAAGAATGTCGACTCAGCTAGAGGGTCAGTAGCCGAAAGCGACACTGAGTTTCCCAATGATAACGGTGTTTTTAATAATACAAAAAACAAATCGGAAAAATCAACGTCCCCCGCAACTGGAAGTATAAGTTCGGTAGAAGACGAGAGCGGATTCTCTTCTATGAACTCTTTTCAGGAAGTTGGGCTACCTACAATTAATTCTACAATGACTGATGAGGTAACAAATATTTAAATTAATGTATTTTTATTAATTGAATTTTACTTTCAGGTTTGTACAAAGAATGCCCTTCTCCGCAGTATGCTACACAACAACACCGATTACAGTTCCTTAAATTTGTCACTGGAGCAATATTCATCTGATAACACTGTACTGTCAAATAACACCTGCAACAAACAAGTGGAGCAGAAAAAGACTGTAATAAGCGACTATAAACTTTGGCAGAAACCATCGTCTTCGTTGGCATCTCCTCAGCATAAAAGGTGGAACTCCACACCTTCTGAAGAGATTGGAAGTCAGTCCCTAAAAGTGTTGTGGGTTTAATAACATGGAGGTACCGACCAACAAATTTTCTTAAACCTGTTTTTTTTTATATATAGTAAGTTTGTAGGCACAGGTACCTTCCAAAAAACAAGCCATTTTCTGTATAAAATTTAAATAAATGTGATAAATTGTAATTATATATTTAATGCCTTATTTGATTATCAATTTTGTAATTCTTTATACTAAAACTTTTTGCGATTATATGTATTTCTAATTTCTATATTTAAGATTATATTAATTTTAATTCATACTTAATTAGTTTACAAATATTTATATAATTGCGTTTTAATATGTTTAAAAATAAAAATTACTTTTTTACAAGGATTATATTAAAAAGGATGCAAAAACTTTGTAATGAAATATTTCCAAATTTAAAATTATTGTTCTTTACACTTAAATATTAGTAATATTACAATCAGTTATTTAAGTATTGTTGAACTAAATCTATTGTTAGACTGAAAAAAGAAACCAAATATTTGATCCTCCTGCCCAAATTCCCTTCTTTCGCTGTGCAGTAAATGGAAAGTTAAGGTAAGGACATATATTATTCAATTTTTGAAATATATTTGTGATTAAATCATTAAGAGGGTTTTATAGCAAATAGGCAACCAGCAATACAGTTTTATAGATTTTATTACACAGTTTGTCTAAATATAAATCGATGCACAAATAACAGACTTTCTATCACGCACGCTCGCTGTGGGACCTATAGTGTACGGGTTATATACACGGAAAGTGTCAGATAGTACAACGGCGTGATGTTATTTTCATAGCGCAACGCTGAATAGTATGTGCAACTCGTTCGGAAAAGTTGCCATAGCGCCACTTAGGCCTGCGTGGCGCTATTGGCAACTTTTCCTCACTCGTTACACAATGTACTACTCCTCCATTCTAACGCAGATTTTCTATAAAATGGACTTAGTTTGAAACTCAAATTACTTTTTGTTGTAAAGAAATTTGTAATTTGCCACTTTTGGGTCCGTTATTTGTACATTGATTCATATTTAGACAAACTGTGTAATAAAATCTATAAAAATGTATTGGTGGTTATCTATTTGCTATAGAATCCTCTTCAATAATAGACATTAAGTTTATTTAAAGTTTTGTAACATATTCAATGCAATCTTGAAGACCTTTTGTGGTGTCAAGACAGTGAGGTGTTCGAGAGAGTCGAGGGGTCAGGGAGCAGCCCCCATAATTTTCACTTGTTTCCTTAGAATGTGAAATTTAATATACTTACAGCATTTTCAATTCATTTGCACTCAGGGCACACCGACAACTTTCATGATGAAAAAATTCCAGAAAATCTTTGCAAAATCAGAAATGAACAGACTGGCTCTGAATGATTTTGTAATGTGTTATTTTAAAGTCATCATATTTTTTTAATACGAACAAAGCACCGAATTAAAAATGTGTCAATTTACTAATCTAATAGATTTCAAATATCTTTTAAAATACAGTAAAAATCGGTTATAACGACCTTCAAGGGACCGTTTGTTTAGGCTTGTTATAACCGATAGAAGTAATAAGCAATTACATATATTTTATTTAATATTTTTATAGAAAAAATGAGAAATTTATAATATAAGTCTTTAAGTATGTACATATATCGCTTTGTGTTCAAAATATTTCCTGTGCTTCATTTTTAATGAATTGTTTTCGAATAGACTTTATTTTATTTCTATCTTTCCAAATTGTTGAAATCGTAGTATGACGCCCCACATTCTTTTGTTTGCTTGCATTAGTTTCTCCGTTTTCTAGTCTCTATATTTTATGTGATTTTTCTTCGTTATTAATCACTTTTTTCTTCGATATTGTGATAGAAAGTGGGAAAATATTTGTGTAGATAAGTAGATTTGTCCCAAACTGCTGTCAAAAGCATGGATGCCGGAGGGGTGGGCGGAAGGCCATATATCAATATTGGTCGTTATAACCGATAGATTCTATGGTAAACTTATATAAAAACACGTCGGTAAATCCCAAATGTCGTTGTAAACGGTGTTGATGTAAGCGATATTTTCAATATGGTATTTCTATAGGATTTCATCGGGACTTCCAAATTCCGTCGTTATATCCAATATGTCGTATAAAGCAATGTTATAACCAATTTTCACTGTAATTTCAGTTTTGAGAAAATATATTGTTTGCGTTTTTTAAAGCACTGTGTTTAGTTTGTGAATCTTAGTGTCACTGACATGTGATATTAACCTAGTTTAGGTAAATTACATATTAATCCACCTGATGTGATATGACAACAGAACACTAGACGCAAATGGCCAACGTTAATTCTGTGAAATGAGAAACGCCGATTGTAACTGCTTCATTTTATCACGTTTATTTTAGTTTTGTATCTTTCTGTGAAATTTTTGTTTTTAATGGAATTGAAAGAAAATTTACATATAGTCCAGTGGGTATCTGTTTTAAAAGTAGGTTGTATAGATGTTTCATATAATAATGTTAATTTTTGTTGGAATTAGTGCACTTTCTAATTTTTTTTTTAATATTTTCTTGCGCTAACACTTATGCACAACTTTTTCAGCAGGCGCATATCCCAATTATCATTTTACATAATATTTAGAACTATATCCAACGAAAATTAGCATTACTATATAAAACATCCATCCCGAAACAGATAGCAACTAGACTAATAGTGCAGTATTGGTTTTATTAAGCTTAATTTTACTGGGATTTTATTCTGGGATGCTTGCTGAAAGTACTCGAATACTTTTGGTTCACGATAGTTGCCAGGCTACTTAGCAGATATCACGCAAGATGTGAGTTCTCAAGTACGGGAAATATTTGAACTACTGATTTAGCTTATTGAATAAATCAGTAAACTGACTTGTAAACAATGAGAAAACTTTATATAATAAAAATGTAAATCTACCTACGCAGCTGTTATAACGTTCATTGTACAACTTTCAGTCTTCCGTTCCACACTAAGTTCTTAGATAATCGTTTTGATTCTTAAAAATATTCAATTCTGCCCATCACTAATTCAAAGCCTTCATAAACGATTACAGTGACCAGCAATTTTGTTTATTTTCTTCGTATTGGTAATTAAATTTAGTCAAAATTAAAAATTATTGAAATAAGATCAAGATTACGTTAAAACATAATTGGTAATTGGTGTAATTTTTCAAGAGATTTTATTCAACCAACCAGCAATCGCATTATCTCGAGTGTAGACATAACAGTCTGCCATTGTTCATTGTAAACGAATCATTAATATTGCCGATGCCAAGATTTAGATTTTTAGTCGACAGTATCAGCTGTGCAATGTTGGTTGCCTAAGTTTGGGTCAAAGTTCCGGTGTTTGCGTGTCCTAATTGTTAAATTTCTGTTTGAGGTTGCACTAACCTGTCCCGTTGTGGGGTAGAATTGTAAATGAAAAATTACTTTTCACCACAGGAATTGAGAAAACAAACATATTTCTAAATGTCAGAGGTCGTCAATGTTCTAGACTAATGTTTATTTCAATTGAAATTAATGTCAGGCATAATTTTTTATCATTTTATTAAAAAACAATTCCACAAATGTTTTCATGTGTTACTTATAAACCACCGAAAAGAACATACATTTTTAAAACTAAAAACTAAGGAATTGCCAAATGAATACCATAGTAGTGGTGGGACTAGCGACACAAAAAACGCTACGACAAAGTCTTTGATTTATGGTCAACTCAAAAGTGTTGTTTCGCATATTCTCGAAAATAAGTTTTCCTAAGAGAAGAAACAACTGCTGGTGCTTTATTTATTATTATTATTAAATAAATAATACAATAATACAATGTCCTTACTTTTACGTATAGTACTGTTAACTACAATCTCTCCTGTATCAATTTAACAACTGTTCTCTACTTCCTAGTTGCAGCCTCACTTTTTTTTTCTTCTAAAAATAATATTCTGATACATTTAACATTTTTTAAACAAAACGAGAGAACAGTAAATGATTATATACAAATAAATAGCGAGTAAATAATGCATGGGAATATTTTCTGTAACTTTTAGACGCTCCAGAGTTGAGATCTCTTTAAAGTAGAATATCACAATCTTTGTAAAGATTTGCAAAATTTTACTCCTATTTTTATTATTTAGCGGGTCTTTTACAAGGTTCCTTCGAGGACGGGCAAAGCTCCTTTTCCGGTTCACACGAGCCCCCTTCCAAAATGAGTATATATAATAATTAATTGATAAAAATTGTATTTGTATATTTAGCTTCTTACAGTTACTACAACTATTAATTGTTTACTAAACTTTACACTTTTCTCGATACAAAAATTAAATCGTTAAATATATATTATAAAAGGCCAGTATGTATACAGTATTAAATAAATGATATAACGATACCATTGTGTGCCACTTTTCTCTAATTAAATAATTTACCTACTTTTGCTAGTACTCGGAGTGCTATTTCTGGAATTGTTTGACCCTGTAGAAGAGGGGCTGCCTTCCTTGCTAGCCCCGTTAGTGGATTTCGCCGGCTGGGGAATTATTGTGATTTCGTCATTTATTTTAAGCGGTTTCATCTGATCACTTTTATTGGCCGCCGCTGGCGACGACGAGGCACTCTTTTTATCCATCACGCGCTTGGCCACCACGCTGTGGGCCGAGTAGACGTGGTTCTCGAACTGCTTGTACATTCCAAACGTCGCGGTGCACACCGTACATTTATAGGACAGATGGGCGGGCTTCAACGTCATGTTGTGGTCCCGAGCCACATGGTTCAGCAGTTTCCACTGATATACCTGAAATCGAGTATTTCTTTATCGTACTGATTTCGCTCTAAAGCTGTTTGAGAAAATAATATTTCCAGGGCACTTTTTTTATATAAAATGTTTCTAAATATACAGGGTCGCAACTTTTAAATTGTCCGATACAGGTATCTTTCTTATTTTAAGAGACACAGAAATGGTCAAATCAGCGAAAATGTCACAGAAAATTCCGAAGGTATGCAAAGGGAACTGATGCTATTTCTCTTTTCAGTCAAATTTCACCCATTTAAAAAAATTTTAGGACAAAAATGATATCTGATATAAAATAATGTGACGCCATATTGAATTTTTGCCTCATTACAAGAGATAGATCAGGGTTGATCTGTCAAAATATCCCACTTCTTGGATATAAGAGGTGGCAAGCTAATTTTTGTTGGAATACCTTCAGTAGAACTCACATAATGAAAGTGTAGATCCCTAGATCTGAGCGAGGACCGGAACATTTTCAAAATTGCAAATGTTTAAAAAATTTTAAAAAATACCTATTTTCTTTGAGTCTTTTACTTATATCTTGGAACCTATGCATTTTGGAAGAATATTGAAGAGGAAAAAAGTTTTAGAATTGAATTTTGCACAATTTACTGTATGTTAAAAATGTTTAATTTATTACCGATGTTATAAAATAGCAGTAATTGACAAAAAAAAGGCAAAATAATCAAGTTTTTTGGATATTTTTTTAAATAATTTTAATTGCTCTGAGGGCATTCTAATTTTGGTAAAAAAAAAACTTTAGAGAGTATAATGAAACAACACACCAAATTTCATTAATATCGTTTCGATAGTTTTCGCAAAATAATTTTCTAATTTTGAAAATATATTTTCAAATTTTCAAATTGTTACACAGCCTCAAATAAAGCAACTAGATACTTGAAAATTTTTTCACATAGAAAAGACCACTCAACCTTTCCACAGTAAATTTTTAAAGTTAACTCTTTTTTTATTTTAAACAATTAGATTACATTTATCAATTTGCAATTTAGTTTTCTCAAAAATTATAGTTTTAAAGTACTCTGAAAGACGCTTATTTTTTTAAAAAAATGTTAAATTCCGATTATTGGTTCTCAAGATATAAGCGGTCAAAGTTTATCGGCATTTACCGTTCATCTATAAACAATTTAGCAATAATCTTTGATCCAGTGGCTTCATTTTTCCGAGTTCTAAGCTGCAAAAATTTTCATATCTATAAGTTATCAGCAACATAGATAAATCAGCATAAAAGCTGTCGCTCGCACAAGCGAAAAATGACTCAAAACACGAAAAGTGGGGGAGGGGGTTTTTCGTTCCGAGACTGAATTGGGAGATTCAAAATGTGAAGGTACGAAAAAAATTGCATTATCTCCGCTTCTAATGGACCAATTTCGATCTTTTGTTTTTAATCCGATGTCTCGGGAACCAAGGAATTCGAATATCGTTAATGACAACTGTCTAATTTGCACATATTTTGTTATAAACAAAGTTTATTATTTATGCATTAAATATACTGTATATTTTACCATATGCTATTGCATTTTTTTCAATGAAAAAATTTGTTTATGTATATATTTCAACACTCTGAATATGAATATATTTAGTTATAATTATTACATTTAAATAATTTTTGTTTAAACAAATTAAATTTTTTTTTAATTTGGAAATTTATTTTTTTGTTAAATACAGATAAAATTAAGAAAAAATAGTACTTTAAAATTATAATTTTTGAAAAAACTAAATTACAAATTGATAAATGTAATCTAATTATTTAAAAACAAAAAAAGTGTAAACTAAAATTTACTGTGGTCGTCCTAATCAACCAATTTCAATTTTTCAAAAACAATATGAAAGGTTGAGCGGTCTTTTCTATGTGAAAAAATTTTCAAGTATCTAGATGCTTTATCTGAGGCTCTGCAACATTTTGAAAATTCAAAAATTTTTTATAAAAACTTATTTTGTGAAAACTATTGTACCGATTTTAATGAAATTTGGTGTGTTGCTTTATTATACTCTAAAGCAGGGGTCGGCAAGCAATTTTAGGTGGGGTCCGGATACTTTTAAAAATTTTTAACGAGGTCCAGAAAAAAAATTAATATTTCTTACAGATTTTCATTCGGACTCAAATTTAATCTGCTTACTAACCATTAAGAACTCAAAACACTCACACAATTGTAAAATACTAGAAAAAATGATAAGGTTGGCACTCAAACGTAAAAAAACATTTTTTAAATAATTTATTTGAGTAATTTATGGCGGTCCAGTATTTTACCTTCCGTGGTCCGGACCTGGACCGCAGTCCGCCAGTTGCCGACCCTTGCTCTAAAGTTTCTTTTATCAAAATTAGAATGCACTCGGAGCAATTAAAATATTTTTAAAAAATTATCCACAAAACTTGATTATTTTGCCTTTTTTTTCATCAATTATTGCTATTTTGCAACAATAAATTTAAACATTTTTAACGTACGTATCGTACGTACGTAACGTATTGTGCAAAATTCAATTCTAATACTTTTTTCCTCTTCAATATTCTTCTAAAATGCATAGGTTCCAAGATATAAGTAAAAAACTCAAATAAAATAGGCATTTTTTATATTTTTTTAAACATTTTTGCAATTTTGAAAATGTTCCGGACCTCGCCCAGATCTAAGAATATACACTTTTATTATGCGAGTTGTGCTGAATGTAATGCAGAAAAAATTTTTATTGCCTCCTCTCCACTTAGATCCGCCCTAGTCTAAGAAGGGAAATTCTCTTTATAACGATGTATAATTTATGGAGTTTTCGTAAATAAATAAATTAATTTAATATTTCTCTGGACATTTTTCTGTAATAAAGGCATACCACTTTGAAGCCTGAAAAAAGAACTGTTCGGGAGAAAATAATACTTAGATTAAAAAAAAAATTGTGGAGCATAACAAAAAAACCTTTTGTTGTTGTCGTTCTTCCTTTGAAATCTAGAGAAAAATTAAAATATTACAAAGTTCCAAAAGTCACCATATCACTTGACGTTTTTCATCAATTTCCGTATATCAGACTATTTTAAAATAAAAAGTACCTTTTTTTTATTTCAACGTGCCAGTACTTTTAGACTTTTGGCCTGAAATGATACCTCTGGAATTATTTATCTCCCTTTCAAAATCATATTAATTGAATATGGACGTATATCGCTTACCCTTCCGCAAACAGGACACCGCCCAGAGTCCTTGCTCTTATTCGCCGCATCTTGCATACTAGAAGTGACAAGTCCGTGTGACCCTAATAAATGCCTCTCCAAACCTTGATCAGTAAAGAACCTAAACTGACACTTCTGGCAATTAAGAGGTGGTCTATTATATATCATCTTTGGATGAATTTTAATCTTGTGTATCCACTGCATGTGATTCCGTAATTGTTCCAGATCCTTGATGTATCCGTCGCAAATTTCACAAATAACGAAAGAGTTCTTTGAGGTAGTGTCGCCGGGCTTGGCGGGAGCCACAGGAGATGCGGTAGCTGTCGTTACCCGGGGCAAGGGCGTAATAGAGATGCTCGGCTGTTGGGTAGGTTTCTTACCCTGGTTGGCAGTCTGTAAGATATAAGCCGTTTTTGAAACAATTACAAAACGATTTAATCCAAAAACTACGTATTTTGCACATAAATATTAACACTGGAATGTTTCAGGGTAACATACCATCAATTCTAGGTACAATGAAATTTTTTTTATAAACTACAGGTCCTGTTTTCAAGATGCCGGGTGTTAAAGTTTCAAAAAAAATTTGAGTATACGTTTTGAGGGGCCATAAGACCAATCGATCAAAAGAAATTTGACTATAATTCCATTGAATCGAATTTGGTTGCTAAAGTGTAGGACATTCGATTGACAATTACTAAAGGATGTGGTTAAAAATCCTCTTTAAACTTCCTTTGATAAACCGTCAACTATTCACAAATTTGTATGTATTATTCAATCAATTATCAGTTAACAATAAACAAAGAATAATACCTAATACAACAGAGGTTCAAAATGATTATCATTTTCGCCAATGCATAAATTAATTTCGAAATTAAAAATAAATAAAACATTGTTTCCATTAGCGGTGGAAAATCTTTTAAGTTCGTTAAAAATGCTACCTATTCCTTCTCCTGAGCCTTCCGCAGTATTTACTTCATGTATATTGAATTAATAAGTACATTGCAATTAGAAACATTGACAAATATCATTAAAAAAAATAAATAATAACTTTAACTCTCCTGAAAATAAATGATGATGCCCTTATAATATGAATAATCTGAGCCAATTTTTTTTAATATTTCTATTACCCTTAGAATTTATGGTACGCTATTCGGAAACACCCTGCATACATATTGTTAAAAATACGTAGTTTTTAATAACTTTGTAAAGAAATTAGCAAGGTTAAACCTTAAGGCTTCTAAGTTTGCGTCCTCCATATGGCCAAAGAAAAAATTGCTATGGAAAATGGTTAAATAATACATAATACAGCGACTAGAGTTAATGTAAATATTCAAACTATTAAAAAAAAGCGTAATGTAGTAAAACTGCTTCACAAAAGTTACAGACACATTTACGGGATATTTGAAATATTTGCAAAATCACGAAGAACTGTGAAACCGACATTCAAGTACACCAACCTCAAGATTTTATCATAGCGGTTCTAATATAAAAATGTGTTTGAGAAATTTATAAGGCTAAATTGTTTTGCAACACTGGCGAAAGTTTCACCTAGCGTTTATTGTCTAACTGTTGTGGAGCAATTTAACGAGTTTAGGGACACTGAAAGAAAAGTGGATACACAGGCAAATCTGTCGTACCTGTATGGCCATAGTGCTAGAGGCGGAAGGCATGTTGGGGAGAAACATGTGGCCAGGATTACCAAGCCGGCCGCTTATATCTTGTCCTCCCACCACCTAACACATATCCTACTTTACTTTTCACTCTCGACACTAGCAATAAACTTATAAGGCATGTACTAAAAACTCGCAAGTACCGTGAAAAGTATAAACTGGTACCAAAGAAAAGATCACAAGGTATCGGAAAATGTTCAATTCGCCCATTTGAAATTAATAGGGAAGTATTAAGGTGATTCAAACGTATTCTGACAACTTTCCTAAAATTTTCACTAAATGAAGAGTATTTTGCTCTGTAATACCAATATTTAAGTATCCGAAGAAAAAAATCCGGTGTCAGAATTGAGCTATTACATCACAGGAATTTCCTAACCTTACAAAACAAGTCAAAAATTTACGAAAAAGTGCTAGGAAAAATACAAAAAAGTTTTTTTCTATATTCAAATGTTCATTTATTTTGTTATTAAGACCCCGCCCAACGTGAATCCGCTGTCAGAATTGATGGTTCTTTTTCTAACCTCAAAAAAACAGGTCAATTAAGGTCAAGATGGCCGAACAAATTTTCAAAAAATAACATTCGCGTCAAATTTGGTATGCGAGGGTTTTAGGGGTCAGTGAACACAGATCCAAGGTAAATTTTGCAAAATTCAAGATGGCGGATCCAAGATGGCCGCCCAAATTTTCAAAAAATGAGTACCCAATCATGTTTTAACCTTCTTTATGGCTATATCTTGTTCCTTTTTTTTTGTAAAAGATCTATTAACGAGTTTTCCCCCTAATCTCAGGTAATAAAGTACATAGGTAATTGATTAAATTTTTAAAAACGAATTTAGTAAAACTGACCTAGAATCTGTGATCAGCGACCCCGAAAACCTCCATATACCAAATTTGGCGTGAATGTGTTATTCTTTTTGGAAATTCCTGATATCTGACCCATATTTTTGAGGTTAGAAAAAGAACCATCAATTCTGACTGCAGATTCAGGTTCGGAGAGGTCCTAACCATATAAATGAACATTACAATATAGAAAAAAAAAAATTGTATTTTTCCTACCACTTTTTTATTAATTTTTGCTATTTTTGACCTGTTTTTTGAGGTTAGGAAATTCCTGTGATGTGATAGCTCAATCTGACGCCGGATTCGTGATCAGGAGGCAAAAATACTGCGGATAACATAGGTCGCATGAAAAGTACCAACTACTTTTTTTTTGTGTGGCTGTGGAGTAATTTTTTTGATACACCCAGATATTAGTATTACAAGACATCATTTGATAAAAATTTAAAAACGATATTTAAAGTTATTTAAATTAGCTTGATACCTTTTAAAGTAAAGGAAAAAGCACAAGAGCTAACACAAAAGTGTATAATCAGAGATAAATTATTGCTTTTTTTTAAATTTAGAAAACTAGAAACACTTTTTAGTGACAAATAAGTACGTACAGAGAATAATCTGAAACAATTTAAAATAATAGTATATTATTACCTGAAACACTTGATTTCCGCTAAGTTGATAATTTGTGGGCACCAAAACAGAGCCCCCGGCCATCGCTTGTTGCTTAAATACCATGCCCGATGGTCTAAGTACAGTCTGAGGTTTAACGTTTCCTAGCGATGGCCGTCCCCTACCCCTCTGCATCGCCTGTTGCGTGCTCTGCAACTGCATCTTCGATAGGAACTGGTACTGAGACGTCTTCGACATTGCCTGATATGCCGCCGCCGTAGCATTAAGGCCTTGCTGTCTCATCTTAGGCACTCTTGGTATTTTCGCGGGGGGTTCCCAGTCCACTGGGGGCTCGAGATTCCGTTCGGGCTTAAATTTCCGCATACAAGCCACCAAGTGTCGAGACAATTTACCCTTCTGATTGTCTTCGAATGGACAGTTGGGACACTGATGGAATGCGGGCGCCCTTTCGAGGTGACCTCTGACGGCGTGTTCCGCCTCCATGTGGAATAATATGTCGTGAGGACTTCGCACCTCGTACGGGCAAAAGTTGCACTTGTATACGAAGTTCTTCATGTGTGGCGTCTCCAAGTGATATGCCATCGCCAATGCAGATTCAGTTTTGAAGTTACAGAATTCACATTTTTTAATAGGATTTTTGAACGGTTCATTATTTTCCTTACTGTATTCTAAATTCTTAGCTAATGATTTTATTGTTTTTTCTGTCTCAGGGTTGGTTCCTCCTTCCCTGTCGCGTTTCCGTTTCTGTTGCTTTAATAAATCAGACTGTACGAACTCCTGAACCATATTAAAACCTATGTTGATAAAGAATTTCCCAAGAGGGCTCTCGAAATACGAGTAAGGTTTTTTACTGTCATCAAATTCTTTCTTTGGTTCCTCTTTCTTGGTGTCTTCCTTATCTACTGCATCTTGCTTTTCATCATCATCTTTTTTGGATTTGCTTCCATCCTCACTTTTGGATTTGCTTCCATCCTCACTTTTCTCTCCATCTCCATCTTCGTTTTCCGCATCCTCTGATTTTTTTTGGTTAACCTTTACAGCCTCAAGTCCCTTTATAAAATCCCTCAAGTCTTTAACGGGAGGTTTCTCGTAAACATAAGGTACGATAAACGATGGCGCTTCAACCACAAACATATCGTCGGTGAGTGTGGGAAGTAACGGTGTGGCCAATGTTGGTGTAATAGTAGCGGGAGAAGTTTTCGGAGGAGGAGTCGATGTAATGTTTGGAGTGTTCATAGGAATAGGTGTTATAGTAGCTCTCATGTTGGGAGGGTACATTCCTTGGGCAGGAAGAGCCATGGGGAGCATGGAGGGATAAGTGGAGGTAGATATTGCCGAGGAAGGAGTCTTGTTGCTTACGGGAACAGGACCTCGGCCTGATAATATTGAATTAGTATCGATAATTACGAGGGTAGGTTCTTTCTTACCCTGAGAAGTGTTATTTGACTTTGAAGCTATTTCTACCAATCTTTTAGTGTCTTTTACAACTATCGTTGAAGGCTTTGCCACTGATTTTGATTTGTCAGCAGGTACTTTCTCCACGGTTATAGCATCGCTGCAAGCAAGGGGATCTTGAGGAAGAACTTCCTCAATGTCGGATTCTTCAGAGGAATGAGCCGATGCCTCTTCCTCTTCTTTATCACTTTCTGCATAACTTCTATTTTTGTTTAAGTTTCTCGTACTCCGCCTAGGAGTTATTGATTCCAACAAAGACTTTATTTTCTTTTCGGGGGTTGCATCTAAATCTATAACTTCACCATTTTCTTTAGGCGGGTCAACAATCATAACATCGCCGTCACCCTCACCACCCGAATCATTTAATTCTATTGGTTCATCAGTACAATTAATTTTATTACCTTTACTATTATCATCATCGTCAGATTCTATCTCGTGAACTTCATCTTCTTCATTAATTTCTACAATTTTATTTTCACAGTCCACATCTTTTTCTATTTCATCATGTTTCTCATCTTGCTTCTCAGAAGTTGCTATGGAATCACAAGTTTCATCTTTACTGTCTTGGTCTTCGATTGGAGATGCTGAATTTTCATTATTTTCTCTTTGTGGTTCCTCATCCGGGTGCTCAACACACTCTTCAATCTCTTCTGGACCTTCTTCAATTTGATCTTCACTCATTTTTGTTTCTTGGCTACTTTCATCTTCATTAATATCTGATAAATTTTCGGTGGCCACAGAACTTTCTTCTGCGGTGTTTTCTTCAGTGCTCTCTTCAGTTGTGCTCACAGCTTCGTGCGTCGTCTCTTTCGCTTCGATATTCTCATTTTCACTCTCATCAACTTCCATTGAATCTGGCAGGCTGCTTTTCTTAATACTATCTTGACTATCTTGATTGTCCATATCAACATCATTTGATAACTCGCCATTCACAACACTACCTAGAAAAGCAAAAAAAAATTATACCAAGGATTTTACTATTTAAATGTACATACCTTCTTCCTTAGAATGCACTTCATCAACCTCCCCCATGTCAGCAACAGCTGCCATAGCCAGTATAAGTCAATTCTGTCAAAGGAAAAAACAAACCATAAACAAATACAAATAGCAGGCTCTGAATTAGGTATATATTTTTATAATAGTAGGCTTTTATTTAGGTATTCACGTTTGTAAAAAGATTAAATAGTATTGGTAAGCCCAAAGTAAATTTACATTCCATCACTTGAATATAAATTAAATCTAGCAAAATATGTGAGTATACTTTTATTATTTATATCTACGAGTAAGTATTTCTTGAAATTAAAACAAAATCAAGTTAAAAAATTAGTAAACATATCTTTAAAGTTCATAGGACATATTTCATTTTAATAAATTAGAGAAGAGGAAGTTTAAAAATCAGTTCTTTTCAGTATAAAAAAAGGGTTTACAAATTACCATAGGATGAGAATAATTTTTCTCAATTAAATCTCTAGCATAAAATTTCAGTAAAATATTTCTGAAAAATTCCCTTAATTGCAAATTGAATTTGCATGATTCATACAGTGTTTTGTTTTGCTCACATAGGTATGAGACTACCTATTTCCAAATTCAGCAAATAAATTAAAAACTTCTAACACTTTTGATGACAGACTTTTAGAAAGTCGTCATGTTACTAGTAAAGTTTTCTTATAAAATTTACTCAAAAGAAACTAAATCAAGTTACAGAATTTTCCGATCTATGTGTATCTTTCGGAAATAAAACAAATTGTTTTCCATTTAATAAATAAAAGAACTTTATATACATTTTCTTTACTATCTATAAAATTACATGATATATGTATTTATCAAATCTAACGTGTTTATTCTCCTAAAGTTTCTACTAAAATATTTACAATTACATATATGTATATTTATGTTTTATAGTAATCCACAATTATTTTCACTAATATCTTATGTTCTTATTAAAATTTTCTACAGCTAAAATTTTGGTTTCACCTAAAAAAAACTGTTGCAAGTGAAACTTAAGCTAAAGAAAATTATACATTGTTTATCAACATTCATTGTCGTTATGGCAACATAAACTTATAAAGAAAAAATAGTGTTTCATAAAAATAGCACAGTATTTTATTCGACTTTAACCAGTAACTTATTTTAATTTCTTTAAAAAACAAAGCAAGAAATTTACTTCAATAATTTTGTACACTCCAGTTTAGTCGTTATACTTCATAAAGTAAACGTGGAAACAATGTGCAATGCATATGTATAAAAAAAAATATTTATTAACTAATATACCACAAAGCAACAATTTTGAAAGGTAAAATTTAAACCCCACTCTAAAGAAAATGATAACACATTCAGTGTTGCCAACGACGGTGCGGGACAGAAAACTTTTGTTTAGCTTTTACAATTTTTTATATGTCGCACACTCTCCAATTTTTCACAAAATTTTACACTGCACGAGATATTTACCATAAACGCTTTAATTCATCTTTATTCCCGCCATAGCACATGGGATTTCACTTGAAAGAAACAGAGAACATCTGCACCGCCAATAGAACTCTGTGACAATTGTCGTAAATACCCGAACTAATGCTTAACCCGCGATATTCAAAACTGTTGACACTTGAACTCTACATAACAACATAAATACCGATCTTCAATAAACGTCTTATTGATAATTATTATTTTTAATAATTAGAAAACCTTTAAGAAACGCCAACACACGTCGCTAACCCCTCGTATCGCACTAAACTGCCAATATGGCGTCTAACGGTACGTCACGTGATCAAAAATAGTGACGTAGCTCTCCATCCCGAGATGTCTTAAAATTTTTTCATTACGTAAGCACGGGCACAAATTTACAACAATTGAGAAAATATATTGATTAAATATCACATATCTAGCTCATTTTCATCCAGAGAGTGCCTAAGAGTCTAAATATAAATCAATGAATACCGGGCGAATATTATTTTTTTACATTTTCATCTTACACTTTTGTAAACTGAAGATGTTAAGATACAGACGTTTTCTTTAAATTTATTAATGAAAGGCAACTTGGATTTACCGATTTCACAAGCTCGGGAAAAATATTTATCCTCAAATAAACCTGATTATATCTCAATGATAAAAGAAATAAACCGGCAATTGTAATTTAAATTTAGCGCGACATATTTCTTACAATTAATTTTCTAAATAAGTAATTCATTAGGAAGTAATGGTCGCAAAAATGAATGTAGGGCGTCATTCCTACTAAAGCAACGTGTATAATTTCTTTAGGAAGATTACCGCACCCGGCAAAAAAGCATAGCGGACACCCCTCATACGAGGAATGGTTGCGCCCAAACCTCATTTTGTTCATGTATACTGTGTATCTAATAACTTTTTCTCAACGCCTACCAGAGGTCTTCGTCATATACCGCTTTCCAATAAATTATTATAACAAATTTATTTTTAGCCAAAAAAGTTTATAACTTCTTTTGGATACTTGATTTTGGTAAAAAAAGACTCAATAGTTGAGATGGGCTTGATTTGTTTGCCAAGTTTATCTGATTTGAAAGTAATTGTATATACCTCTATCTAGGTAGTTGTACTAATTTTGTTTTGCTTCTGTGTTTGTCTGGAGTTAGTTGTTTTTAAAAGGTCCCCAAATCAACCCGTTAGATTTGCTAAAAATACCTACTTTAGGTACCTCCTCTTTTACCCAACTGAAAATTAAAATGTACTTATTCCTCAAATTAAAAACTACTTTCGTATAGTTCTAAACGAGTTACAAATTCATTATCTTATTTTTAGTCTCAAGCAATATCAGTTTTGGAGCAGATATAATATAATAGATGCACTAATTTTCTTTCCATACTGTAAACAGAGGCACCTTACCAACATTTATTAAATTACCAATTAAAAATCTGGACCAAAGTAATATGTTAATAAGAAACAAAAATAATCGATATACTTAAAAACTATCTGCCACCTACATAAATTAATTAAAAAACAAACAGGAAATTTGGTTTAAATTAACTATAAAGACTAATTCTACCCACTTTTTAATTATTTGTATATGTAATTATTAATTCAAGCTAAAAATAAATGACTGATTAAGCGCTTGTAATTTATTTTTGTAAATAGTCTACGAAAAAAATTACGACTAACTTATTTAAATCACAGACAGTAAGTTTAAAAAAAAAACTCACTGTATAATTTTTCAAATCGTATGTACATAAGTTAAATATAGAAAACCTAATAATAATTATTTTATAAATATTAATTACGAAAGCTTATTAGTTTTCATTATACCTACTATATTTTGAAGTATTTAAAATGATAAGACTGATAAGTTTTTCGAGCATTAAATATTCTACTTACGAATTTCGCGTACATTACATTGTACTGGGTACTACAGCAGATATCGATTTTTGTTGCTAACTAGAGAACAAATCATGTCACTTACCACAGATCTCCCAGGAAAAAAATTAATAGTCCTCGTCCTCTTCTTCGTCAAATGACAACAATTTCTTGTTTTTTAATTTTTTTGAATCTTTATCCTTCGAATCCTTTTTTCTCTTGGAGGATTTTTCTTCGGGCTTTTCTAAAGATTTGGATTTACCAGGGGCTTTAAACACTATTCGGGAACTTAGATCAGCCGGGGCTTCCTCTGTTTCTATTTAATATACCAGAAAAAATAATAAAATTAAGGAAACAGACCAATATAAAGCCCCAACTTTTAAGGCATACTTATTCCATGCAAACCGTAATATCTAAACTGTGTTTCTTTCATTTTCTTGTCAAATTGAATTCTTTAATTAAAATACAATAATTACGTATATAGTAATATTCTTTATCTTTATAGGAATAACTCCGATCTACGAAAATTCAAAAATTAAAATACAAATTCCAGGTTTATATCACTGCAATTTTTTTTTCATTTGCACGGTATTAAATTTTTGAGATTTGAATTGTAACATTTTACAAGAGATGAAAATGCCAATTTTTTACGTGGTGCACAAACTTGAGTTGAAAATTTTTTCCCATATTTAATTTTATATTCAATTTAATTAAATTTGACATTTTCATTTTCGTCTTATGACAATTGTATTTTTCGCATGTGTGTGTAAAAAAATATTAATTTCTTTATAAAACCAAATAAAACTATGTATTATACTCGTAATATAATGAGTATAGTACCTACTCTGGCGATTTCAATTCCACAATTCGAGGCAATATGAAAGTACCTACCTATATTTATTTAAAATTTAACTGTAACGTTAACCAGGTTTTGTTACGATTTACGTTTTAAACATTAAGAAAATAATAATAATAACCAGGAAAATAATAGTTCAGTTTTCAGAACTATTATTTTCCTGGTTATTAACAAATGCTGGGCATATTTGGAGATCCGACAAGTTTGTCAAAGAATGGATCCACATTTTTGTAAGATCACATCTCGTATCACATACATTACAGATTAAATTTGATAAAAAAAACATGTTAATGGGTAAACCTTGATATTTTCAAACATTTCATATATATCAGATACCTAGGTACTTATACAAATTGGATTTGTATCCATTTTTTATATAGAAATGAGAAATCTTCATCATTAAAATATATTATTTTGTTTTTCAATTATTTTAGTTAGAAAAATGTATAAAAATTAAAAAGATTCCAAAACGATTTAAAAAAATTCGTACATTTTCTTCTATAAAATTATACCAATTAACATTTATCATTATTTTGCTTTACTGCAACATTTATTGTTATTACCTACACGTGTGTTAGGAATAAATATTTTTAATATCTGATGAATATATTAAAACATGACGAAATGTCTATGATTTCTATTGCGCCATGCACGTATTTGGTAAAATAAAAATAAGTACATTATTATTTTCATAGTCCTATACTGTAATTTATAGATTACAATATGTGAGCTGCCCCTAATTATCATATAAAAAGGGAAAATTCTTCTGGACTTAACTTAAAAACACCCAGTATATACATTTTAAAAGTGATTATTGAATAATATGAGTAGAAAGCCCATTATTTACAGGACAAACGAAAAGAAGGAGGTACAATCGTTATTCATTTAAAATATTACACTATCTAGGTAATTTAATTTGCATAATGCAAAAGTTGTTAAAAAGTCTAGTTTACAAACAACCGCCAAAAATATTTTCAGTAAATTTGGTGGTTAATAAAGATGATAGCCCAGTATTTCTAACAGGAAGGTGTCATAATTAAATTTAATTCATAACGGTTTCTCAATTTTTTTGTGAAAGAAACCGGAAGAAATAGTGGGCCCGCCAAATCAAATTGCGAAAAAGCGCCCGAGATAGTTTTATTAATAATGGCCGACCAAGAAAATTTTATCTGGTAGTCAGGCTGGAGCAAAATACCGTTTCGTATAATAGACCAAACCATTTTCGTGAAAAGGGGAGTAAGCAACCTTTCCAAAGTCTTAATACGAGCTAAAATGATCACGTGTCCAGAAAATTATGTTCTTCTCTGTCGCACAGTAGCTAGCATAAGTGCGGCTCTGTCTAAATAGCACAATAACGTGGTGAAAAATAAAATACAAAATGCGGGGTCTGTAACTTTATTCCTATTTCTGTTTCTGTTAGTGATGCATATATATTACCAGTTTGCATAGAATTTCCATCATATAATCCTCTTTACATTTTTAAATTTAAAATTTAAAAGTTTGTGCGCTCTTTGCAGAAAATTAAATTTCAGGACTTCGCGGGTTTAAGTTCGCGCCAAGCAACTGATCTTGCGCAAACCGGAACTACACGAGCTGGTACGATCCCTGTTCTGAGACGCCGCCTGCTTTTATTAATTTTCACAATAATTATTACAAATATTTTCTAAAAAAACATGATATGTTTGTTACGGTGATTGGTGCAAACAGGCAACGACTCCAGCACGCATGCAAAAAGGTATCTACTAATATATTCTTACCCTTCCTCAACTTCTCTGCTTCTTGAGCAGCTTCTTCGGCAGTTAAATCTCCTGATTTTAAAACAACTACTGTTGGTTGTTCCTCCTCTGTGTCCTGCAAATCCTCGTCAGCAACAGCATCCAAACCTTCACGCTAAATAAAAATAAACCATAATAAAAAAAATATATAAATGTATAACCTAACCTACTTTAGTGTCTACCGTTGGACCCTCTGTAAAACCAGCTTGCTGTTTCAGTTTCTTTAAAAAACTTGGTTCGTCCGGTTTTATATATGCAACGTGCCTTTTTGACATTTCTTCATCGATAGAGGATTATTAATTTTTAAACTATCCGAGATTAATCACGAAACACCTTTTACACAGTGGGGCCACAACACCAACTAACTGCGAGTGCAGTTATATGAATTTGAAACACTTTTTCTCTACGGCATATACTGATGCTGGTTTTGCCCTTCTCGGTTTATTTTCTACTTCTATCCCGCTTTACTTTTCCTACTATGTCGCCTGAAAATAAAATGGGTTCTATGACGCTTAAAAAATAATTACCTACTGGGAGTTTATACATCTCGTTACTTTAGCCACTTTTCTCAAACTTAATTTTTATTTATTATGTGATTTTTTTGTGTAAAAAATTTTGAAAGCATTTTCTAATTGATGCAAGTAAAAATATACTTTTATAGAATTACGATACTTATCTGCTTAAGTATTAAGTAATCACTTGGTATCTACCTAGCTACCTATTTAGATATTTCAGTTTCCCTCCTATTATTTTTTTCAACTGATAGATAGGTATTAAGAATTTCAATTTTCTATGTACATTTTTTTTAGCTAGGTAGGTAGTACCTATAGTATTAATATATAGGCCCATAGCTACCCAATTAGGCATTATTGTTTCTGATTTACCCGTTACATATTTTTTTGTCTCAAACAGATATACAGGGTGTTTGTAAATAAGTGCTAAATATTTTAGGGAGTGGTTGCCGAAGTTATTTTGAGAAAAAAAGTTCATATAAATGTAGGTCGAAATATGCTTGTTTTCCAAGATACAGTGTGTTCAAATTTAAATTTTTACTAATTTTACCAGAGTTTCAAAGATTGACTCGAAATTTGAAAAACGCTTTGGAGGGATAAATGTGCATTTTTTGGGATGAACCGAATATTTTTACTTGCACCAGTGGCGTTCGTGCGAGAATGCCACAAACTTTTTAATAAAAAAAATGGTACGCCACTTATTTTTTCCATTTTTTGATATTTTTTTAGAAATCCGCCATCAATTCTGAATGAAATTAGTCTCTTCAATTTTTTTCGTCGAACGCACCGTTTTTCAGGAAAAAAATGTTTTATCGCAAGTTGTGTATTTTTAATTTTTCTTGATACATTATCTAGTAGGTTGCTGTCAATATTTCTAAATAAAATACAACCATCAAATTTCGATAATAATTAAAACTCTAATATTATATTATATATTATTACCAAATGCCGTTATTCTTCAAATTCGTCAAATTTTAGAAAATCTAAAATGCTCTTTAATATCTTTTTAGATATGGTAAAAATTTTGCTCATTCAACACAATATATTCTATTATATTATTCTAATACGAAATTAGAACCATCTTGTTTTAATAAAGTCCATTCAAATTTTTTTAGTATATAACTGTTATACGTACATTTCTAAAAATTGTTATGGATGTAATAAACATTGTTTTCTAGCCATATTATGAAATTCCGATAAAGATATCCCAAGTCTAAGATTTTTTACTTTAATTTTATATTTTTTGGAAATGTATCCTACCTACCTAAGTAATTATTAATTAAGTAAGTAACTAAGTAAGTATTAATTGTAAGTATAAGTACCTTTTACATTCTGGGAAGTTTTAAAAAAAAGAATATATTTTTTTGTACTTATAATCTTTCATCTAAAGGTCGTGAGTTCAAATTTTACAATGCAATCAATATATGAAGAGATATAGCATATTATTAATATACTCAGTCGGAACATGGCTGCCCTCTTTGTAAGAATTCCAAAAAACGTAATAAATTATTACAAGTACCTAAATCATAAGTGTGGGTACTCTTATCATAAAAATAGCTATCCTCGTTTTAGTGTGCACAAATTATTTAATATTCTACAGGGTGTAATTCTAGTACCTACGACAAGCTTCCTATATTTTAAACAGGATTACTTATCTATGTCTACAAATATATAGCGATCAACAAAAAAATTAAATAGGTATATCAAAAGTTCATTTATATGTTTGTCAATATATTTTTCCTAAACTTAAATTATCTAACGAGATTATCACCGTTGAAGAAAAAAACGGTGTGGTTGTTAAGAAAGCGAATCCCACTAATGATGTTACAGGTACATAATCAAAGTAATGGAGGATTTCAGAAATTTTTGCTTAAACATGCAAAATATTCAAAAACTAGTCCACTCTTTATAATTTTGAGAAAAACGCCAGAAACTAATTTCGCTATGAAAGATTAAAATTTTTACTATAGTCATATATATTAATAGAAATATTCGTATATCAGTACTGATGGAAAAATCTTACGTTCAAGGAAATATACTATACGTTGTATTTTTTATGGATTTAAATAGAGATAAGATAAATTATTTGGAATTTCTAAAAAAAAAATAATTTTGTATTTAAATGTAACTGTCTTCGCCACATCGATCTTATCCTGAGAAATTTAAGCACGTTGCTTCTAAAACCACTTCCGTACGGGGATTTTTTTAAAAATTATAATTAATTTGAATTAGTTTAATATCTTAAGTAATACGCAATTTTCGGAATTTTGCACAATTGGTTCAATATCAGTGGATTCAAATTCATACCCACCTGCAATACATCCGACATCAGATGCGACTGACATAGCTTCACATTCACACAGAACGGCACTATCTTTCAGGTTTGATCTTATTTCAATGTACACATTTATCTTTTCTTCTCAGATTTGTCTTCATCTATGCTTTATTGGAGTTACGATCATTGGAACATCTTGGAACAATAATATTCATGCAATTACACTTAATACTCCCTTAATGATATGTAATTAATTAATTACTAATTGAAGATTAATTTAATTCCAGGAAATAACAGCAAATTGTCTGGACTGAACAAATAGTTATCTTAAAATCTGTAAATATCATTAATTAAAGGGTTTTAGACTCAATCTAATTTTGAAATAAAAGAAGTAATCTCAAATAAGTATAGTATAAAATTAAATATATGTACGATTACAGACCAATTGCTCTTTTATCAGAAGGGGCGTCATAATAAATACAGAGAAAGTTGTAATATTTGTTTGTTAGCACCATTTCTTGATAAAAAGAGCGACCATCACAAACGCCAGATCTCAATCCCACTGACATTTTTAACGATCGAAGTTATCAAGACACAAGTAATCTCTAATCTTACGTTGGCTACGCATTTTAAAGACACCCTATAAGATCTAAATTATTATTTTACTTTTGAATGAAGATGTGGGTATGGCGCCTCGCAACAACAACTTTTCGAAAATAAGTTGTTTTGCGCAGGTCAGAAAGGCGCGCCTATTGCATCGAGACCGCCAAGTTGGTTTCCTATCCACTATAACGTAGAGAGAAAAATCAATATTTTTTTATAATAATAGGTACAGTCTCAAGTATAATTATTAGATCCTGGCGAAGGATACAGTCATATTTTATTCACGACGTCGATAGTGGCACAATGTTATGGCACTGTTTATTCGTATTGTTCTTCCAGTAAACAGTAATGCAAGTGAACATTTTAAAAAGCTATAAAAATTAGGAATTATGCGGTCTAATCTGGCTAAAATTGAAGAAGAAATGTAAAATTATATGGAAAAGCCCTATTAAATAAACTTCTAAAATATTAACTATGCTTTATTATGCTCAATTAACGATCATTGGATATATTGGACTAAATCGACACAGAAATATTATGTATTGGTCCAGTGGTATACAACCTTTTGTTTGGCCTCTTAAAAAAATACATTCAAGTAGCCCCTACCTTATAGCTTAAGTACAATTTGAATTGTAGTTAAGTGTACTTTAATTTTAGTTAGAGTTTGTAGAGAGTTAGAGGTTAGGGTTCGACGTCAAGTAAATATGATATTTTTTATTTATTTTTTTTAGCGTCTAAGTGCCTATATTACCATTAGCACAATATTTACATTTAGACAAATTAATAAATAGTAAATGAAAAATTTGAGCTTGCTTATTGCATGCAGATCTTTGTAGTTACATGGTAAGTGTGAGAAGAAGAAAGATTCTGGATTAAACTTGACGTTTTTATTTTTTTAAATAGAAATATTTGATGAACGTTACATTTTATTAATTATTATGAATGAATATTTATAGTAATTGTACAGTTATTACATTTCTGCAATTGTGGATGATTCCCACCCACCATGTCTCTTGATTGCTAATACATCAACTCCTGTATTAGCCAGTAACGTTGCCGATGTTCTTCGGAATGAATGGCCTGTATATATTTCAGGACGTTCTAGTTTCAAAAGCTGTGCACTACCTTCATTAGCAAATATGTGTTATCGGGTGCCTGAACGAGAAAATCGTTGACTTGTTCTCTTGTAAAATCGTTTGACTTTTTAGGTGTATAATCGTCATTCTTGCGTTCCAAAAATGCTCTCAGCTTGGGGTATCTATGAAAATAGTTGACTTAATCATTGACTATTCACTCCACAAACTCACCGGTGACTTTAATGTTTTGTCTTTTCCATAAAATATGCTAGTAGTGACATTTCAGAAACACCAGTACTTTTGTTCTGAGACCATTCTTTGAAATTTCTATATGCTTGTCCGTAGCGCACTTTCGACTTCACGGGCAATAAAAATTAGCAGGCAGCATTTGCTGCCCTTTCTATTTGAAAATCACTCATTTATTAATAATAATTCAAAACCAGCAAAATTACAACTTTTATGTAGCTTTGTTTATAAACACTTTAGAAACGACAAAATCCAAACAACCTAGGCGAATTTGCAAGATTTTGAATAATGAAATGATTAAGAAATGTCAAAAAATAAAACCTAATCTTTATTTCATGAACCATAAAGAATTGTGGGAGCAGATAAAATGCTATACACCACGCAGCAGTTAAGTATAATTTACCAGTCTCGGACTCTATTGCCAGCCAATTTTGATTCCAATTTTGAGATATTCTTTTGTCAAGGTTTTCATGGATTTACCTGCTTAAGTCCTTAATAAATGCTTCAATGCCGAAATAATTACTATATTTTACTAAATTCCCTTCTACAAACACATGAAAAACAACTAACAGGGCATTATGTTTCTTGTTTTTATCAAAAAGTCCATCCTGTTAAAATTGTCGCACTGTGTGTGATCGACTTGTCGAAGCAGATTTATTTCTCGATTGTGTTTTTAAAATGTCACCGTCGAGACATATTTGAGATGGGAATAGACAAGATAACATATTTGAGGACATTTTTATGGAATTACTAACAAAAAATTGAATATGTCGTATTTTATTGGAAATTAATAAACTGTCTTCATATAGTTGCATTGTTAGTCGTATTTAGATATTGATATGAAAGGGAAGATAAAAGTGGAAATAAAAACAGTTCATATTTGATTTGCTACTTATTTTAAGAAACATATTTATATCTACCATAGTTACTGATTATACAGATGTTCAATCCATCCATTTAGTTAGCTGAATTGCATTCAAATAATAACAAATTTTTGCGAAATGTTTAAGTCATGTGACTCATAGTTGAAGTGATTAATACTGTTGTTGTTTTTATGCTTCTAATCGCAAAAGACTAAGGGAAAAAATTAAAAACACAGACATATTTAATTAATTTAAAAAATTTGTAAAAAAATTCGTTTCAGATTGAAACTTGGTTTAATCGTTAGTTTAGGCAAAAAGAAATAATATTTTCCAAAAAGTATCGGTTTAAAGCAACAAGATCATTGTTTAAACAATGATTATGATGTAAACATTACCAAAAATGGAGTTTTTTAGCTGTATTTTGTTGGGCTTAAGAAACCCTGAATATTTGGTAAAAAAATATTAATTTATTTACGAGTTTTTGTATTTATTTATTAGAAATAGCATTTTTTCAATTGCAAAAACGCGGCTGTTAGCGTTATAAAGGGCCTCATTTGTTTCGTCTTGACTTATATTAGTGTAAGTGTAAGTGTAGTGTAATTTGTTTATAAGGTTTTTCGTTAATAACTTTGCGAATAATGAATATTTTTTAAAGACGCTCTGATATTCGTAATCCTGGTAATTTTTCACGAATTTAAAAAAAAATTGTTCTAGGACCATTTTTAGCCGAGATAGCGTTTTTTTTAAAATTCGTAACTTGTTTACTTATAAACATTAAGACTTGAAATTTCGAGAATAAATTATTCAACCCTTAAACTTCATAATAACGGTTAAAGATATCGAAAAAAATGCTCATTTTATTATAACGCTTTTTGCAATTGAAAAAATGCTATTTCTAATAAACAAATGCAAAAACTCGTAAACAAATTAATATTTTTTTACTAAATTTTCAGGGTTTCTTAAGCGTAAAAAAATACAACTTTTACAGCAGGTTAGAGACGATTTATGCTATTTTCTTCTATTTATAGCAAATTCAAATTTGGCTGGCTTTTTGCAATTATTTAAACAAATTGTTAATGGATTTTAATTTAGCAGGTATCAAATGAAACTCCATTTTTGGTAATTTTTACATTATAATCATTGTTTAAACAATGATTTGTTGATTTAAACCGATACTTTTTGGGAAATATTATTTCTTTTTGCCTAAACTAACGATTAAACCAAGTTTCAATCTGAAACGAATTACCTTTTGATTTACATGTATTACAAATTTCATTTACTGGGCTATAAGTAGGATGTGCTATGATAGGACTGTGCTGTACTAAATTCAATTATCATTAACAATTATCAGTAATTATCAAAATTAATTGTATCTTCAATAACTGACGAAAAACTCTTTTTTAAATCACTTATCTGTAGGATCGTTTTAGAAAACTTGTTCTAAAATTGAGGAAGGGATAATGATTATCCAATATGATTTATATTTTAGTATTTATTCAACAATTTCTATTTCCATGGATAAGGCCAAAAAGGCGAGAAACTATCTTACAGGAAATTAAAACAAGGAAATTGATCTTTAGTTTATTAGGACACTTGGAAAATAATCTATGATACTCCAAACATAAACTGGATATATTAGTAAAATGATATTATTACAGAAGTGATACTTTGTATTAAAATTAATATTAGTTTTAAAACTGATACCACTGATACTTATCATGGTTTTGCTTCTTAAGGAATAAGGGAAAATAAAAGGCTGCCTTCGTAAGGTTCAACATATTTTATTTAATTTTTTTAAATATGACATGCATGAGACAATTTTTGGTAATAAAACACCTAGGTACTGTAATAAATAATAGAAACAATATACTTACATAGTTGTATATAATAAGCATTATAAACGTAACTTATTGTCTATGTCATTTCTACCAATTATGTTTCCAAAGTTTCATGATATTTAAAATTCTATAAATTAATTACTAGTAAATAATTACGAAATGCGTAATATTCTCCAATTCGATACTATGTTTATGATACAAAACAATCAAAACATAAATAATATTGTTATGCTTGGTAACTTCTCTTGTTTCTACGTTTTAAAAACTTTAAATAAAACACAAACTACGAAAAATCAGTATGTAATAGTAAACATTTCTATTATAGAAATCATACATGGATTCTGTATTAAACAGTTTTCCCTAGTCACACATCAACGCAGTTAGATAGCATCAAAAGTACATGTTTACAATTTTAATTCGTTTGAGTAATGGAAATAATACTAGACGAAAATCTGACTAGACTTTACGCAAATAGTAAACTAATGGAAAAATTACTTGAAAATATTTACTTGGTACAGTAGAAGACCCTAAGGCATCTGCAATATTGAAAGGGGATATGCATCAGGTCATCAGGTTCTAAGAAAAAAACACTTTAAAAATCCTAAATGTACGGAGATCTTCGTTTTTAATTATGTCCCAAAAATTAATTAAATAGTGCTTTCCTCGTAAATTACTATTTAATAGGAATAAAAAAACCTTATATCTGTTGTCCTGAAAGGAGATTACAAAAATTCAAACACATTTAAGACAAAGCAATCAACATGGGGTGCATCGAAAAAAATTAAAATTTTTAGCGCATTTTAGAACCTGAGTAATCACTCCCTTCAATAGTTTCACTAGGAAACACTTTCTACATCCAAAAGGATAATGAGATAGAAAATGGCCACGTAACTTTCTAATTCAACCTCTTATTTAGCAACCGTGCTCGGACTGATAAGATAAAAAGAGGTAGAAAGTATTACGCATTCGATTATCACATTTATAGTCCCTGGTGCTTGTAGTGCCGTAAACTAATAAAAATTTCTCTCAAAAATTACAAAATATCACCCATATGGACATACGAAATAATAAGTTACAGCCTGGTAGCTTCCTTGCTCGTAGAAACGACATTCTTCTGATACTCGGTCCTGGAAGTTCGCTTCGCGCTGTAGTATCCGAAATTCGGATCCGTCGGGCTGACGACGCTCTGCCTGGGACTCTGAAAGAAGCGACTTTCTGCAGTTTCTGGTCCCGGGGACACTTCCAGACACTCACAAGACAGACTAGAATCGGACAACGCCTCGTTTGAGTATTTCGGCACGGTGAGTAGGCTTTCTGTAGATTTGGTCGGCTGGAAATATCTGGAACGAAAAAGTTACAAGTAGCTTTAATCACGCCCCTTAAATTTATATAAATTTAACGCTTACCTTCTATGAGTATGTGGCGTGTACTGTGGGGGATTAGAACAATTGTTGGATGCGTGTTTTTCCACTCTAACGCACTGCGTAGCTTGTGCTTTGGTATGGGGTCGACTGCCACTACTATTAACACCAACACTACCAACACCAGGAGCAACAGCAGCAGCAGCAGCTTTCTGGTTACACTTCAGTGAAGTGTCCAGATAACCGTAACCGAAACCGTATCCACCAAAGGCCTTCGTGGCCAGGTTATCCCACGACTTTGGCTTGACTTGGCTGTATTGCACGTAGATGGGCTCGTGGGACGTCTGGGGTTGTTGAGAGTACCTCTGGTGGTCGTGTTTCGAGGATTTTATGCTTAACTGTCTAGATGTATCACAGGATCCGTCCCAGTAAAGGGTGTCGGTGCTCAGGGAGGTGGTGTAACTGTTGGCAGAGCTCTCTCCAGCCGTTGTAGGCACGACGTTGCTGATTTCGCTGGAGGTGCACGAATGAAGGCTGCACTGACTGACTAGGCCGGCACCGATGTGGAAATATCTGAAATATACATATTTTGAAATCACAAAGCACCATTCCGCACAAGTTTTTCTAAATACGAAAGATAAAGAGATAAGGGAAGTAAAAAAAATAAATACAAAGGTACCTTCTCGGTGCAGAATAACTCTGAGCGGTAGGAGTCGTCTGCGACGACTGGGAATGTGGTCGAGATCGAACTTGTTGCTGTTGAGGGTCAGTTTGTGTTTCCTCAGTCTTTGAATCTCTTTTCCTGTGCTGCTCCCTCTGACTCCTCGACCGCCTCCTGTTCGACGGCACGCAACGAGGGTCGCAGCAGGGACTCGCTAAGTCATAAGCGTCCAAGCTAGTGTTATCGCCGTTGCTGGTCTGCACCTGCATGCAGGGGTTGCACAATTGGCCCGCATAGCTCTGACAGGGCGCGTGGGTTTTCTTGGGCTTCTCCAAGGTACCCAAATTAGTTTGGTTGCCTCGCGACTGCTTCTGATCGCAAGGAGTCTTCACGATGAAGCTGGTCTGCTGCTCCTTGTACCGAGGGGGTTCGAAGGTTAAGAGGTATTCCCCACTGGAACTTGTCGAGGGGTGCAGCATGTATCTGGAAAAAAAACCGTTCGTCTTGACGTGGAAAACGTTCGTCTATCTTATTTTAATCATGAAATATTACCTGTAGTGAGAATCTAGATACTGGTAAGCAAAAACGAGAGGAGGTGTTGGCTGTTTCTGTTGTTGAGCGACTTTCGCGACATCCTCTGTCGATACCGTCGGTCTGCAATACATGTACGAGGTTTGCGTGGGTGTTGCTGGTCCTCCATTGTTGGTATGCGATGCTTTTTTCCTAGCTGGGAGGCTGTGAGTCTTCCACTTTCCTTCCAACAATTGCTTTTCTCTCACGCATAGTCTCTCTAACTCCTCCATTTTATTCTGTAAGATCCTTTGAAGCTGAATGTATCTCATGTGCAGTTCAACCTAAAAACAATCATAAATTATCAATCGTTGCGTTTAATATTTGCTTTCCAAGGACCAACCTTTCTCACACAGTCTTCAAACAGTACCACCATCCTCATCCTGCTGTCGCAGTTCTTAATGTAGTTGACGAGCGTCTTATGATCGGCCTTCTCCATATCTGTTCCATTTATGGATAGAATCACGTCTCCCTCTCTCATTCCAGCTCTATAAGCTGGGCCATCATAGTCGACATAGTCCACGTAAGTGATCATCTCGATCTCCTTCTCCTTCTTGTAGTGGATGCCGTAGCTCTGGAGGGTGAATCCAAAAGAACCATTTTTCTTCTCCACGATTATAGTTCTCCTCCTTCGGTCTTCTTCAGGCTTGGTGACTGTCACACGATCAGACTGGACGCGTTCCAATATTTGCGACTGAAAGGACAATGCACATTACGTATTGAAAACGGCACAAATAACCTATAAAGTCAGAACAAAGGGGGAGAATAAAGTTTGCATGGAAATTACGTGCCAGACATTTAAAAACTGTTATGAAAAAAAAACAATGTACAAATGCATAGAATAAAACAAACTTCTCATAGCAAATTAGCAAATAGTCCAGTCGATATCTGTTTTAAAAGTAGATTGTATGGATGTTTCATACAGTAACGCTAATTTTTGTTGGAAATAGTTCTAAATATTATGTAAAATGATGATTGCGATAAGTGCCAGCTGAAAAAGTTGTGCATAATTGTTAGCGCAAGAAAATGTAAAATAATTTAAGAAGGCGCATTTTTCTCCCTTCTTCCATGTAGAACTCGGAGAATATTGACATTAGAGAACATAATCAAAGGAAAAACAGTTTCGTTTTGAGATTCTCTTCACAACAAAAGTGGTTCGAAATTTTTTATGTGCATGATTGTTGCTGCAATACAGTATAGATCGAAAAAAATGTTTTTTTCATGAATTTATTTCGGACCTTGACTTTAGAGCAAGGGTCGGCAACTGGCGGACCGCGGTCCAGGTCCGGACCGCGGAAGGTAAAATACTGGACCGCCAAAAATTGTTTGAAAGTATAAATTACTCAAATAAATTATTTAAAAAATGTTTTTTACGTTTAAGTGCCAATGTTATCATTTTTTCTAGTATTTTACAATTGTGTGAGTGTTTTGAGTTCTTAATGGTTAGTAAGCAGATTAAATTTGAGTCCAAATTAAAATAAAAAATAAGAAATATTAATTTTTTTCTGGACCTCGTTAAAAATTTTCAAAAGTATCCGGACCCCACCTAAAATTACTTGCCGACCCCTGCTTTAGAGTAACAATAAAAAGTATGGTTCTGAGTACTTTATGTTTGGTAGTATTGCAGAAATGTTTTCATCGAAATTTGAAGAATATGCAAAGACGGTAGTTCCAGCTCTAACTGTTTATAATTATTTTTTCGAAGAAATTTTGAAAAATTCTATTGGTAAAAATTGATAAAATCGAAAATTATTAAACGGGGATTGATAGTTGAGACTCCAAAAGGTACGTATAAAAATTGGGAGCTCAAAATAATCATTGGTTTTACCGTGAGAGAGTATTGAAAATAAAAGGATAATTCTGTATTTTCTTAATTAACAATTCAATTGTGCGATATCTACCTGGCCGATTTCGATGAAAAAATTTCTGCAATACTACCATATCATGAAGTACTCAGAACCATATTTTTTATATGGCTGCTCTAAAGTCAAGGTCCAAGGTAAATTCATGAAAAAACAATCATTTTTTACGAATACCTTTTCGGTCTATACCTACTGTATTGCAGCAACAATCATGCTCATAAAAAATTTATTTTTTCAAAACGAAACTTTTTTCCTTCGACTATTTTCTTTTACATAATATTTAGAACTATTTCCAACAAATATTAGCGTTACTATATACCTGAAACATCCATCCCGAAACAGATACCGACTGGACTAAAAATATTTTGAAGGAATGCTGATATTCAGAGTTAGCTAATTTAAAACTGAATCTTCAAGATATTCGTTATGGTTGTTAATTTATGTTTATTTATTTTTTAGTAGGTAATGTATAAGCCAATGTAGGGACAATATAACAAACTGGTTATTACAAGCAAAGGACGATTGAAGTTAGAGTAACAACAACAGTATAATCGGACATATATCAGTTAATATATTTTCAAAACAGAGTACCTACCTAACTAAATGTTCCAACGCGTTATATAAAAGTGTATAATTAAACTAGGTCAAATGTATAATCAAAAATAACAATGGATTAGCACTTGTTTATTTGCTAATTGTGTTGTTAATTTATTATGAATCGTTTTTGTCAATAAAATCTAATGTTGCTGGAGACAAACCAGACTGTAACGGTAACATATTTTAGTTATTTGTCATATTTATCTTAAAAATTAGAAAGGGGTACATCTTCCTTGGTTGTTTCATAGAAATTGTTGTTTATATAAGTATCAATTCAAAACAAATGCCATGAATTCAACAAGAGTACAGTTTTTTTTAATTACAGAGAACGATATTTTGAATAGTTCAAAGACAAAAAATATGTTGGAGTTGAAATGGTGACGGTCATTCATTATTAAGTACTTAATTCTTAATACGAGTATATCTGAAAATAACTAGACTGATGAGAACTTTTAAATGTATTACTATAAACTGATATGCTACCTATCCTCATGAAGGGAATAAAAATAAATATCTAAAAATGTGAGTATTAACTATAGAGCCCATACAAAGGAAATTGACTTTTGTCAACCAGATCTAGGATTTAGAAAAAATCTGTTATATCTTCAGTCAACGTATGATATTAGTTTATGTAATAATCGAAAAATCACAGCTCCAAATATTCGAAAAATAATAATTTTTACAAAATTGACAAAAAAAAATAAACCCATCATTCGAATTTCCGAGATTTCTATAATGAACATGCTTAAACGTCATCCTCTATAAAGAATAATCTTCATTTATTTTCTGTATTTAAAATATAGTCGAGTTCTTAGCTTTCCAGTTAGTCTGCTGCATTATTTTCTTCAGATATTATTTATTGTTATTTCGCCATTTTCGAGGCAACCATTAGATTAGATTTCGAAATTGAACTGTAAACATAGAAATTGAAGGAATAGGAGATTATTATTGAAATATGTTCTTAAAGTTTGCGCAACGTCTATTCTTGGAAGTAAAAACTGAGAAAAATTATATTATAATTACTTCATTAAATAAAGTCAGTTAGCGATCATATTATAATGAGTTAGGAAAATTACAGAATGACTCAGATTCAAGGAAATTGTAAAAACCAGAGTGGGTACTGGGAATATCAAAAACATTCTGCATACACATTACAAATACCTATACAAATTATAAAATTGTGTAGTCATTTATAATGCTCATGTTATCGTTTTGAATTTGCTTTAAGTGCTATTAGATAAAAAATCAAGTTTGAAAATAAATATGCAAAAATTTTTATTGAATCTACATAAGAAGCCTGTTTAAAAATGACATATGATCCAGTAAAATTGCTTGAGTTCTTTAACTTTAATATTGGTAGAAACAGAATTTAACTCTTACTGGTATTTTCAACATTAACAACAGTTATATTCTAAAATTTTAACAATCCAGTGACTGACAGTTTCAAATATTTTCTGTATTTATCGTCCATACAGTTTGATACTTTCATCCGTTAATAGTAGGTATATCTGTATATCTGCAGTCACAAGGAAGTATCAATTTTAGCTTTGCAATTAAAATATTGTTGCATTTTTTTCGGTAACATGGTGTTTCATCTACAACTTTTAGATTATAAGTAATATACTTTAATAAAGAAGTTTGTTAACTGTATTGTTTCAAAAACTACTAATTCCTACTTACATGTCTAGGCTAGGTACTAAAATTTGGTTAATCAGCAGAGTAGGGTTTTTATTACACTTACGTTTATTAAAAACGTAGACACAATACAGAAACCTTAAACCATGATATAGTCATTTCACTTTCCTCCTATGACTTTATTATCTACAATGACAAAGTTTTCTTACCTATGAAGATATAATGTATGTATAAGCATATAAAGAAGGTGACGGTGCTTGTGTTTACGTAGGTACTTGTTACACGAATACAAGTAATATGAACGTAGATTTGCCTGAAATCGATTAATTATTGTCTTATCAAAACCTTGTACATTTACACAAACTCTGATATATTTATATTATAAATGTAGCAATGCGGTTCCATTTGCATTATATTCTAATAATTAAGGAAACATGAATGTTAAAGTGCTAGTTAGTCGTCAGTCACGTTATTTTTTCAATGTAAACGTTTATTGAATAATAATATGCAGGGTGGTTAAGTGTAAACAATTTAGTCAAAGAAAGTGTTTAGTTAAACAGTTATTTAATTTTCTTCCAAGTTTTTAAGTCTTTATATCTATATTTATTTTCTAATACTTATGAAAATTTCCCTGCAAAGTCGGTGCAGCAAATAAACGTGTAGACGTCTCAAAGTTATATGCCTATGTCCTATTTAGAAATTTAAACTTTTCGTTTTGGTTGTTTTGTTTGTATTTAATACCTTGTCATTAACTTGTCTCCGTTTATAGTAAACTAATGAACTGTGGGTGTGATGGTATTTTAATAATGCGTAAAGAATTATTCATCAGAGTATGTAACAATTATAAATTACTGTGCTTTAAGCATACAATTCGCATATCTTTTTATTATAAATTAATTATTGTAGTTTATTGCGAAGGGATTGTAATAATAAACACGTATATTTTTATAAAAAGTTATGGGAACAGTTACTATATTAAAAAGAAATCACCAATAAACTGTAGAAATATAATCTTGAACTTAATTCTGTAATCTACAGATATGTCAAGTGATTAACAGTCACAGAAATAAATAGAACAGTATAGCGAGTAATAACTAATAAATTAACCAACACTGGATATAGCAAATGTTATATGAAGACATGTACAAACTATGTACAAGATTACTAGGAATTCTTTAATAAAGTAATATTTATCTGCTATTTTAATCAATTTAATGTTAGACAAGAAAACAATTCATTCTAAAATCTCTGGAACCAAAAGATGTGGTAAAAATGTCCGTTTTGTGATCGATTCAATATCACCGAGTAGATTTATTTGATTATTATACTTTTCTAGAAAATGATAGTCATACCGAATTGATGTTGCCTATGTCGTAGAGGTTTCAAATGGTGCAGGTCTCCGAAAGCAGATTTTAACATATTCAGAGGAAATCAATGTTTCTATGACCTGCATGTATGGGTCATGAACTTATTAAGAGATAGTACATTTATTCCGTTTGATTAAATTTAATTCGCAATTAAATTACATGAATTTTTCTTTGATGGCAACCGACAAATCAAAAAACCTAATTTCAAATATGTATTTAGAAATATGAGAACCCATTCTATAATTATTATTTTTGATCTTATGTTTTTCGCATAGAAAACGGTATACGTAAGTGCTGATATGTAATATTAACAAACACATTTTAAATATTTATACTGTACCCGGATATACATAATTTTTAACAACTTAATGTTATTTTTAGTAAGAGCTGCTCTAGTCTGTAGGCAATAAAGTAATTTTTACCGGATACAGACGAAAATGTTAACAAGCTAAAACAAACAAGTTATGTTTCAACACATTTTCAGCTCATCTTTTTTATCTCTGCCGACTAACCACAGAAAAATTAAAATCTATAGAAACGCAAACAAAATGAAATAGGAACTCGTAAAATCATAGAACTTGATTTATTCGCTAAAAGGTATTTCATTTTGTTCACTCGGTGTTTGATTTTCATTTCTATTATCTTTTGTAAATTATATTTCATAATTACGTTTTCACAAAAAACTATTAAAAACGTCGGTTGTCAAAAAATTCAATATATTTTTCTTTTTTGAACATTCAAATGTAATATTTATTGAGCACCTGAAGTAATCACATAAAAATAAAACTTAATAACTTTTTCTAAATATTTTTGTAATATTATTTAGGTAAACAATTTCTGAATTAAATACGTTTAAAATCATGTTTAATTATCATGTTTACATGAAGCAAATATCTCTTAGCATTTACCTACGTTTAATTAATGTGTAAATATTTTACTTATAAACATATAGTAAAAATTACAATAATAAAAAACCAACCGGAACGTGATATATCTAAATCTTCACGGTTGCCAATGATCTGATAATAATTTTTTAGGATCCTCATTGAACATCTGTTCTTGATATAAAATATCTTCTTTTCTGTGAAATCCAAACACTTTCACTTATAATGTGCTCAACCTTTATTGTGTGAAATTATTTATTTGTTGCATAAATTAAGCTCTTTCTCTGCTTATTTTTTGCTATATAGGTAACTATATAAAATAAATTTAGAAATTAGTGAAATTAAAACATTTCATCCCTGTTGTCTGAAAATACTCACAATCAGTTGTATTTTTTTGGTCCAACCTATACATAATAAGGAAATATTTAATAGCAAACTCGAAACTGAATTTATATTTGTTTGTTTGTTTGTTTGTGTGTTTAATTCCAGAGATCAAGACATTGTACATCATACAATTACAATATAGGATACGTCACAGAAAATAATTAAATACAAACATTATAATGTTAAAATATTCATCAACCGAGTAGAAGGCCCAAGGGAAGAGAAATTTTTTTAATTCTTGTTTGAATTTATTTTGTGAATTTATATTTTTTAAATATTTTCGTAGCTTATTAAATATACGAATAGACATAGACTGAATACCTTTAAAACACTTATCTGTCCTACACTGTGACATTCGCAGATCGTCTTTGTACCTTGTGTTATGTATATGGATATTTTCTTGTTTTATAAATTCATTTATGTTGTTCTTTACGTATAATGCACTGAAGTATATGTATATAGAAGGGAATGTTAATAAATTATATTTAAGAAATAGTTTTTTGCATGTACCTAGATCTTCTCGGGACCTGTGCCATTATACGAATGATATTTTTTTGCGCTATCAAGACCAAATTTACAGTTACAGCGTTTCCCCAATAAAGTACCCCAAAAGATAGTAAGGAATTTTCTGTAAAAGCAGGACATTGTCCTCAAAACTCCTATCGTCGTATTCCTGATGTCTTCCATGTCATCAGAATGCCTTTCTTTTGTTGTTTTTCCTTATTTAATTTTATATATAAGATAGATTTTATGAACAGAGAGGAGGTTTGCATATAATTATTTGCTAACTAGGTACCTTAAACACAGTGTTGTATAATCAACCGCATTATTCTAATGAAAAACCAATAATTTGTTGGCAAAAAGTCAGTTCTTCTTCGGTTAACTTTTTCAAGAATCCTTTTTATTTCAGTACTCACTGAAAATAGAAATTTCGAAATGTATATTAAGTACTTTGATGACCATTTCAGAAAAACTACTCCAAAATCGTTTGGAATAAGGAAGATGGACCAGTTGCAGTATATCGGTTCAAGAGAAGGTGCTTTCTCCACAACGATGTTCAACACTGACGTATGTAATAATAATAATAACAATTTTAATTTCCGACACATGTAAATGTCTTTGTTTACACTACCATAGAAGTCTATCTGTCTTCTACTATATGAATGCCATATTGAAAGAGTGAAATGGATATCCTTATTATTTACATCGAAGCTTATTCAAACAAACCACAACGATTGTGCATTGTTAATAATTATATTTTTTTTCTATATACTTCCTTTTTTATATTACGCGGTCATCAAATCACAAGGAGACATACGCTGTACATAAATAAGTAATTTTTTAAAGATCCTCTTATTTTTATAGTTTTTTTTTGTATGTAGGACATTATCAGAGAAAAATGAGGGGCAATTTTTGCATGACCACACCACCCCATATCTTTCCTCAGTTGAAAGTGACTCTCAGTTATATTTTGATTGCCTCATTCCTGACTTTACTAACTTCATACTTACAAAAGCAAATTCGCCTTACTTAAAAACTCATATGGCATAAATATGATAAGGAAAAAAGACAACATTAATAGAAATTCAAATCGACTACATACTAAATCTTTATCAACATGAGTAAACGTAAAAAAATGTCATATAAGTGGAGCAGCGATAGTTCGAATCTGGTTTATATGTAAACGAAAGCATTAGAGATACGCCTGACATATAAAATTACTTAAAAAGTATACATTGAACACCAATTCCAACTTGGACTGACATTGGCAATCGTCACAATCGCACTAAAAGAGAAATTTTCTTACAACACACATCTCTGAATGCCAAATGTGAAAATGTGGATATCAAATTGATTGCTGTGTTAAATGTACCTAGACAACTTTTTTTTCTGTTTAGATATACATAGTATACATACACGGTCAATTCTGTATGTTTTATACAGGGTTGATATATGATATGTAACGTTTGGCATTTTTAAATAAAAATGTGTATTTTGTAACTTCGATATTGACAATTTTTTTAGCTAAAGTTCCCTTTGCCATTTAAATTGTAATTATAGATATTAGATTAAATTAAAATAAGTAAATATAATATAAGTAAAATGTAAACATACAGTGGATTTACTAGTAAAATTATTTGTGGCTTCATCAGTACCTTTAAATTAAACTATTAAAGCAATAAGGAAACCTATTACTCTCGCCCAAAAAATCTGTGCTTAACATTTTCTGTAACACCCTATACATATACTACATTCATTGATTCCTTCGTGGTTCAGTTGCCACATTATTATTTTATAGCAACCACCAAAAATGTATCAGCAAAAAAATATGTATAATATATTTTTAAAGGTATAGGACAATTCTATTCATTTTTTTTTATTTTCAAGAGACACCATATAGTCAGACCTTTGGCATGCACTTCGAGGCTATAGCCATTGTCCACAATGCGACAGTAATCGTGAGAATTAAGAGGTTAAATATTTCTTTTTATTCGCTATATTCGGGGTTAGTGACCCTATAGATGTATTTTTGATTTAACATTTTATTGGCAAACAGAGGTATATTATCTAAACGTTAAAATTAACTATCTAACTCGCCTGCTGCTATGAAAAAAAATTCCTGGCTGATTGATACACAAAAGTGTACAAGCATGCTGGTATATACAGGGTGAACAAAATTGATATCTCTACGTTAGCTCGGGATTTTTTTGAAAAGTTACTAATTTTGGGTGGTTTTTTATTTTATTTAAACAGATTTTGAATTTATAATTTACGATCGCTTTTCTATAGCAATTTTTCACTGCAATTTATTTTAAATTCTACTTCAATATTGGATAGGTAATTATAAATAAAAGTGCTCCAATTCAAAAGTCCAATAGTTTACGAGATATTTGAAATAAAATTAAATAAATTTGTCTTTTTTTAATTTTGCTATACTCCTTTTTAACGCATTTAAAAAATTATATTAATGCTTACAAAGTTTGTTACAGTATTTTGTGGACACCCTATATATTTATATGTATTCTTGACCTCGAGGAACATACCTAGTTATTGCTTATTTATTTGTCCTTATTTATTATGTTTTAAATTTTAAATTAAATAAATAAATACTATTTATGAAAATTGAGGCGGTTGAAGAGAAACCTGATAAGTACATGCTAACTGCTACTATAAGCATAAGTTTTTCCATTACCATTATGTGCAATAATTAATGCTATAAACGAGCCTCTCAAAGCGAACACATATAAACAATTAGCATTAAATGACGCAACTTTATTGAAAAAATGACATTGAACTTATTAATAACGAAAATCCGAAAAGGAAAACAAAGGCCTATATAAAATTTATGCGCGACTGGCTCCAAATCGGTTCCCTGTGTCCAATTCCGTATTAAAAGCCTCACCGAAAATAGAACTGTGGATTAGTTAGTATGCAGGTAAGAAACCAAGCGATTTCTTGGAATGCACACCAAACAAACTAAAATGAATCAGAAAAATTTCGCTAGACCCACCGGTGAAGACGTGCAATCGTCATCGCTGTGTTCGATCTGCAGCTGCGATTGACTCTGCTGGTTCCTCCTCATCGTTTGTCCCCGAATTTCTCAGAAATAGCCACATCACAATCACACGCACACACCACAACAGGGGAACGTCACAAGAGCCAGCTCCATTTTACGAACAGCTGTTCAATAACGTGTGCACCCGCGCTCAAGACGCCGACGTCGCGACGCCGGCCATTTTATGCGTGCGCGTCACTGCGCGTATTCGACGGGGCCGGTGGTTCTTGATGATGACAGCTCCGCCGAGTGCCAAAACGTGTTCGCCGTTCTGTTTACAAATTGTTAATGGTATACCTATATAGCATTGGATTGCCTCGACTTCGTTCTCGCGAAACATGTGACTACGACGGACAGGAACGCGATTGTAAGTGGGGTATTTATTTGAATTCGTTTAGCCGGTCCGCTGTTAAATATGAAATCATAAAATCCGTAGGGAAGTTCTTGGATCTCGTGTGTTAAAACGATCGTAGGTACACAGATGTAACTAAAATGCTCGTCCACATTTAATTTATTTAAAACAATAACTCGAAAATGGTTTATTTTTCTAATAAAATGGAGGGTTTATTTTTTCTTTGAAATGAAATTGGGAATTAAATGAGCTTCTCGCATACTCTGTGGCGTCGTAATTCTGAAGTTCTTAATAACGGCGCCTCCCAGTACCTACGCCACTGGTTCCCCAAAATCTTGATACTGCAATATTTAACTAACTTGACCTGATATTACGTACACCAAATTTAGTTTAAATATTTCCATTATTTCAAAAGATATTTACAGTAAATAAAATTTTTTGGGAACTTCAACATCCTGTATCTAGAAAACGGTGGAGATCTAGAAATAAGTTTATAAGAGAATATGTACCTACAACTATTTTTCGTTGTTCTATCCGATTCCGTCCGATAGATTGATAATGAATGGGAAAATTACGGAAAATAAATTTTCTTATTTCCATGATCGAAAAATGACATTGCATAACGATAATACCTAAAGGTATAAAGATAAAAAAATATTTATATGCAAAATTGTACCCTTTGCTAACTGTGTTTGGCTTATGGCTAGTACAAATTTAAAATATATGTTAGCGATATATACGATTAATTGCTTTAAGATTTGAGGAACCTTTGGTTAAATTTCTACATCTGGTTGTGACTCAAATATTATAAAAAACACAATTCCAAAAACAAATATTTTAATTTACAAAGCTGGAAACCCCTTTGGTTTTTTTATTTACATGTACACAACCCACAATAATGCACACTGGTGAGGTGTGTTGCCTATCCACTCGGTAAACCATTGATCTATATTATAACATGGACTGTTATTCTTGCTTTAAAGAGAATAACCATAGATCTTATATTTACTATATTCAGCAACGCTTATTTCAAAACGCATCTATTGTTTTTTATGTTTAGGGTACTGATTTAGACCTCTGCAGGATGGCGAAAAATGGTATGGAAATTATAAACCAGTAGCTCATCTAGAAAATAAGTTTGAAGGGAACCGATTCAAGAATAATTTGGTGTATTTACGTTTACTAAATAGTACCTACTTTTTACATAGATTAGGCAAGGACGCAAGGACCCACTATAATCAAAATATAATGACAGCTAATCTGACATGTTGACCCTTGTACTTTGTACACAGAGGACCTATTTTATTATATTTTGATTTTGTGCAGAGGACCCAATATCCCTGCCCTGTGCTTTATACCCGCACGAAACGATCTCTGTTTGTACCCTTGTAAACTAAACATTTTAAGAACTGCTGAATTGATCCAAACATAACCGTTAATTGTTACTGTGACCCTAATAACTTCTATTTTTGATCATGTTAACTTAGACACTGCTTTACTCCAAAATTCGTATTTTCGTATTTGTTGGTTATATTTACAACAGAAATTGTCAAATAATTTTACGAACAAATTTGATATGGCTGGTGGTTTTACGGAAACTGCTTTTATCAAAAAATTGGGTGAATTAAACAATTCTTCACAAAGTATTCAAACATTATCATTATGGCTAATTCATCACAGAAAACACTATAGCACTGTGGTCAAGATTTGGATTAGAGAACTGATAAAAGGTAAAAAAACTGAATTATTTCATTAATTCTGAAGTATTACTATCGATTTGCTTCTTTAATTTCAGCAAAAGAAAATAAAAAATTGACTTTTATGTATCTTGCAAATGACGTTATTCAGAACAGTAGGAAAAAAGGACCTGAATATGGACAAGAATATGGTTTACATTTAAAAAAAGCTTTCGAACACATGTCCAGAAGCGATGAGAAAACAAAAAATAGTTTAGACAGATTGCTCACGATTTGGAATGATCGTGGTATTTACGATGGAATTTTAATAAGCGAATTTAAGAGAGCGCTCGGTAAATTGTTAAATTTAACTGAAAGTATAACCATTTATTTATTAATTTATAGTTTTAGGAAAGGATGAACCACCACAAAAAAGGTCTAAACCAAATGACAAAAAAAGCAGGAGCCCTACTAGAGAAAGGAGAAAGTCCGAGACTGAAAAAATTGTTGAGGTAAAAATTTAATTAACCATACTCAAAACAAATTATGTTTATGTTAAAGTATAAACATCACAATATTTTTGTGTAAATTAATCATTTGATAAAACGTAATTAGTGTATACATTCCAGAATTCAGATGGATCTATAGAAACACATGTCCACTTAAGTCCTCATACTCCTCCCGGAGATCCTCCAGAACCTGAGGAATTAATAAGGGCAATACAAGAGTTGGAGTTAAATATTGCGTCTTCAGATGAAATTGTTAGAGAAAGAATCGCCCAACTCCCTAGGGAAGTATCTGAAGTGTCCCTAATTTCAAAAATAGAAGGTAATTCAGTAATTATATTTTATAAACTGTAAAAGCCACAGAAATATTATAATTGGTAGAAATATGTTTACCATAAAGTTTTAGATTTTGTCATAATTATGTAATAACCAACTTGCTCATTATTACCGAGCGCACTGTATCATATTTAAATTTTAGATAAAGAGGCAGCCGAGAAACTTAGTGTACAAGTTGGGGACGCAGTTCATTTGCTGAGCCAGTACAATATGAGGTTGGCTGCCGAGATGGAGCATCGAAAAAAAGTTGCAATTATGATGAGGGAGTACCTGCATGTACAAGAAGAACTATTGGCTCAAGCCGAACGAAATTTAGAGGTAAGTGGAATAAATAATAAAGTTGCTATTTTTTTTTTGGTAGACAAAAATACACAAGTATAAAACGAATCTTGTATGGAAGTAGTTTTATTTTTGCTTAGAAAATTCATTTCTTTGTGTCGCTAACTGTATTTCATGTTTCCTTTCAGGAATACCAAGAGAAACTACTAAAAGTATTTAGCGTTCGTTCCGAACTCAACAATCATATCCGAAATTTACCGGATTTGACGCAACTACCAAACGTAACCGATGGATTAGCCCCCCTTCCCTCGGCCGAACATTTATTTATGCAATAAGATAACCACTGGTTTAAACGTTTATATTGTTGTTTGGCGTCGTACATTGTTCAATTCCTTAGTAATACGAAGCAGGGGAAGGCAAGAATGTAGACTAATTAGAGGTAGCCCGTTATTATTTTTGTATGAATTTAGGTATCCTAAAACTTTTTATTGTTGAAACAGTGGTTGGCATCTAACTAATGTTTAAAATGAATATTTTTCTTTGAAGGATCTGAAAAATCCTACTTATCGTGAACTGTAAAAATAGGATTTATAGTTAACTTTTAGTGATATGAAACCTATTCGCAGAATAAAAAGGTTATGTTGATTTCTTGTCCTTTTTTTATATAAATTTTGTATATTACGACGTTATCACTTCGTGGTTCGTTGGCGTCGAAGTGCGTCGGTCACTATGACACCTGAGAAGCGACAACCTGACTAAACTTTTTACTCGCTATAATATGAATTTAATGAAGAAAAATTCCTCGAAATTTCACGATAATATCGATAACACTAAAATAATTATTTCAATCCATATGTGCAATTTTTATTATAAACTAGACACCACAGCAATGCTTGTAACAATAGTGCTTAATTCACAATAAATTCGTGATAAATAAACTTATGAAAACGGTGCCTAATTGGGTGTGCCGCACCATTTAGTGATAAAGGAAATAACACCAGCCACGTTGGAATCGGGTGACATTTTCGCTCCCATGTTCAGTTTGGCCCAGGCGTCTTTATTAGCCTGGAGATTGGTTTTCGAAAATGAAACCGACTGCTTTCGTACAGGGTAACCAGTTACGATGCAAGGGTTGTCGCCGTGTTGTAACGAAGCTTCATATAGCTGTCTATCGTCCAGTGGAAGTGTCTGAAAATGTTGGATTTAGTTACAGTTTCCATGAAATAAATCAGGATGTGAAGTAATTGTGGCCGTGAAGTAATTGCATCCTTAAAATAAATTTTAAAAAAATGACACTAGACCTATTTATTAACAAGGTCAAATTATTAAAGACAGGCATTTCGGCCAAAACTTATGCATTTTTATGACTTCGCCAGCTTGTTGACCTTGATTAATGCAACACGAGGAAAATTGTCTCATCCATAAAAATTAAACTTTTTACAAAATGACGAATAGAATCTTTAAAACGGCCAATTTTTCCCTACATTTCAATAATTCCATTAAAATCATTAATTATAGTGTGTGCAGTAATTACCTGGTCGATTTTTTGGTCCATACTAATTGCCAACACCCATTCTCTGATATTCTCGTGTTCTTTCGTGTCTTCGGAGAGATACAATCGGGACGGTAAAGGAATGTTCGAAGGAAAATCTGTTTGAGTTAAATCGGAATGGTCCACAAGTTGACCCTCGCCTTCCTCGATAGCCTCGCACAAGTCTAGGTAATGATTGAGAAAGACGAAAGCTTCGGACAGTCTTCCCTCTTCTTTCAAGTCCTTTCCTTTTTTTACAAATATAAATGTTAGGCTTTAAGAAACTTTAAACTACAAACTTTATCTACCTGCTTCGTAAAAGGCCTTGTCCGCTGGGATTATGTCGGTGTATCTCAGAAGCGCAGTGCTGATTTTTACACCGATAGGTTTGAGCGATGTCACCTGTCTGCATGCCGTCCTTAGGGCGTAGTAATGCGCTATTAGTAAGAGGTTTCTAAAGTGCAGTTTTGTGTCCGTGGTAACGTTGGGTGCCACCTCCAACCCATCGTTCTGTATAAGAAATAGGATTTTTTTATTTTCGAGTAAAAGGCGATGAAATTTGGAAAAGAATTCACATTTTCTTAAATATTTTTGAAGATACGTATATTTGACACAAGTTAGTGAGATTTCTTTACTTCAACAAGAATTTTTACCTCAAATTAGTTTAATTATTAGTCTATAACCATTTTTTTTAAACTTCTTCAGAAATATTTTTGCAAATCGACATTTTTTTTTAATTTCAGCACCCGGTTATTTGAAATGATTTAATTTTACGAGGTATTATTTTTCCTATTGAAATATATTTTCTCATCAATTTGTAATTAATACCCTATACTAACGATTTCTTGAAGCATCTGCCGAAGTTGCTCCCAGACAACGTAACTGTCCGGTCCGGATAGATCATTTGACCCAAAAATCTCCGTCGCTATGTGATTGTAAATATTAAAATTCTGGGGCATAGCGGGAGCTCCGTGAGCGGAGTACAAGTTTAAAGCTTCCACGACGAATCCGTCTTTCAGTAGCTTCGCGGCGTACAAAGCGACGTACTTATGTAATATCGGGGTGTTGTGGGCTTTGGCTTTCTCGATGCATCTCGCCCATTGGCCTTGTTCGGCTAACAAGTCCAGTGCTCCGATGATGTCTGTAATAAATTTATTATTTTTCAATGCCAAGTATAAAAAATTTTTGGTAAACCTACCAACGTCTGCAAGTTGCTCAACGTCGCCTTTTTTAAGAAGCCGATCTTTGTATTTGCTCTCGACGTAGCTCTCGTAGGCCGGTTCTAGTTCTTTGGCGACTTTCCGGGCCTTATTCCACTCTTCGGCGATTATAAAAGTATCGATAGCTTCTTTCATCATCTCCATGCTGACGTACAGCTGTGCAGCTACCCCATACTCTCCTATTTCGATCAGCCTGTAACGAAATATATTTCTCAGCAACTTAAACTGAAGATATTATTTCGGTCACTTTAATTACCTCGGAGATAAAATTTTTATAATATCTAAGGCTTCCTGCCCGAATAGAAACTTGTTTACCATGTCGGCGGCCCTCAGAAGAGCTCTCTTCACAATTGATGGTTCTGTAATGTTTGTGTTGACTTGCAAGAGGCAATCTATGGCTTGCCTATGTTGACCGGCCAAAGCCCATTCGTTCGCCCTGGATAATAATGTCTCGATGTTAACGTCTGTCATTTTATTGTGGTGAGAATTACTATATTCGGCTTGAAGCGTTGGATATAGATGAGGTAGGTAATCTTTGCATACCCTCAGTGCATCTATCCACATATCTTTAAAAGAAAGGGCAAATTTTAATTAAAGGTTAATTACATAAAAAAGTGGTCTGTTCTCTTGATTAAACCCTTATTGTTGTTTTTGAGCCCGCAGAAGAAGGATCTGAAGTCAGTTTGGTGCCAACCACTTTTTTTATGTGTATTTGTGTTACTATGCAATACCTTCACTTTTATATTTCTGCACGATTAATTCCGGAACCTGCGCACGAAGCAGCAAGACTTCAAATTCCGAAAACTGTTTGTCTTTAAAGCACTGCGCCGCCTGAGCCTGCAGCACTTCTGGAACAGAGGCGGGTTCATGCGTCTCCGCAATTCGTAGTGCGCCAATCCAGTTTTGGGCGTGAACGTACATCAAAACCGCTTCTTTAGGTTTACCCGCTTGAATAAACTCCGTCTCTGCCTCGGGAAACTTCCCGTCATCTTCCAAAGCCATCGCGTATTTCAAATGCACCTCGTTTACCTTTAAAAATACAAATTAGCTGCGCTTCGTGTTTAACGAAACAATTACCTTATTCGGCAAGTTCTTACAAAGCTGAAACGCAAATTCAAACTGGTACGTCTCGCAGGCGTAGTTGACGCAAGGTTCGAGGATCCCGTATTTATTTAGCAGTTTAATAGCGGAATCGATGGGTAGGGTCCTGGCCCAAAGAAATGCGACTTGATTGGCAGCAGTTGGACCTCCGTTTTGTTTTGCCACTCTGTACGCTTCTTCCCACATGCCCAATGTTCGATACATGTTCATTGCAGCTTTCCACTCGTTGACTGCCAAATAGTGGATCTCGGCAGCTCTGTATTTCCCTTGGCTCTCTAACTGCTGCCCCAGGTGTAAGTGGGTCGTTTGTAAGAGATTGGGGTGATATTTTTCAACCAGTCTTACCTAAAATTAGAGATCATAAATTATTTAACATCATGAAAACATTTTTACAAATCTATTATTACTGTGAGACAATATACATACCATATTATCATACTGTTCGATTTTTTTGTACATAGCAATCGCCAAATCTGGGGAATTAACGGATAAATACAATTTTTCTGCGTCCCGGAACCTTCCCGATTCCTCAAGCTGTTCGGCATGCTTTATGTACATGTCTGATACTTCTTCTTGATCTAAGTACTTAGAAGCCAATGAATGAGCCTTTTCCCATTGACCGCACTCATTATACATGTCGACGGCTTCCTTGTACATACCACAGGCGGCATATAATTTTTCGGCTGTCGAAAATTCCTAACAGGAAAAAAATTGTGCAAAATAAAACACGATTGGTACTATTTTATAATTATTTTATGTATAAATGCAAGGTGTTACAATTTATAGGTAATTCTCCGATTAAAAATAAAAAAGTAAAAATCTGCAAACATTTTGTTGTTGAGATACAGTGATTAAATTATTTTTTTTAATTCTTAGTTATTTTACGTGTTCTGGAGGATAATTCACTTGAATTCAGTATGTACGTATTATATATGAGATAATCCAAAAGACGTGAAACTAATAACATGATTTCAAATCTGGTAATCTGACCAGTTAGAAAATCAATTCACCTTACAACAAATGTGGAAAAATAAATGGAAATAACTAAAAACAGTCAGTCACCCCAGAAAGCCCGGTGCCCAACCCAAAAAAAAAGATCTAATATTATCGTCTATCATATCAGCATATCGGTAAGTCGCTAACTGCGTGATCTTTTTTTTAGAACATTCATATAAATTAGATTTTGTGGAATTAATACTTTTTACATTTAATAAAAAGTGGCAAAATGTTATTAGCTGTTAGGGGTAAAAGTCAGGGAAAAGAGTCCAGGAAAAAACTCTGGGGGAAATCTCGGGTACTTGGTAGCTGACTTAATATAAGTTAAGTTTTTAGAAAAAAAATAGGATTTTTTTTCTTAGAATCACCACAATGAGATACGAGCAGTGATTTTATATCAAATTTAGTAAATGTTTAATTTTAATCAGAAAAATGGTTAAATATAGTTTCATCAAACTCGGAAATATTTTATAAAATAAGTGTTTTCAAATATCAACACTAAAAAATCCCATGAAGGGATAATCGAAACATAAACCGAAACATCCTGTATAAAGGCTATAAAACACTCTGCAGAAAGATAGTATAATGGCTATAAAGCATTTAAATTCATATGAATTAGATTTTATGGAATTAATACTTTTTGCATTTGACCCTATACTGATTATAATCATGGGCGTAGCTAAGAGAGAGCAAGAGTGTGTACGTCCCACCCCAGAAAAAAGATCTAATATTACCGTCTATCATATCGGCAGTCGCTGACTTCGTGATCTTTTTTTTAGAAAGAAATCAAACGTGTTCAGGTTTTTGCAATTATATTCGACAAGTTGCCGATTGCGAAAGCTTTTTTTTTTTCAGGCTCCAAAGAACTTGCTTGGGCCCACCGCAAGCAAACATTCTAGCCCATGCACCCTATATGTCAAAAACGAAGCTTATTGCGGACTCCTGTAAATAAGAACTTTTTTTCTTTAGTTTTGGTCATGAAATGAAGAGATAATAATAGGTAATAGTAGATATTATTTATTACACGGTACACGGTACACAATGTGCTGTTCCGTATAAGTGCAATTTTGTGCCAGAGTGATAGATTTTGATGATAATATATAATGAATAGAAGGTAGGCCGTTTGTCCTTAATTCTTTTAATTTAATGATACAATAAACTTGTCAAATGCCACTTTTTGTTATATACAGGGTCCGGTAAATAATGGGGGACCCTAAGGTTGTTCGGAAAATCGACTTTTGTCTTGTACAAAGTCTCTTTGTTTTTCAGTTATTTCGATTTTTTATTGAAATTTCCGCCATAGGTTACTTTATTGGTCACTACGGCCACAAAAAACGTATTATCTCTCAGTTATTTTGCGTAATATTCTTGAATTGTGTTATTATCAGATGCTTATCAGAATTTTTAACTAGCAATAATAGTTCTTGTTTAAAAAAAGTTTAACTTAAATTTTATGTTGGTCAGCGAAGATACAAACGAAAGCTCCGAAGAGCATTCATAAGAAGGTGCAAAGCCTGCAGGGAAGGCGGCAGACAATTTGAACATTTACTGTAATTTTTAAATAAAATTAAATAATAACTGAAAGATAATAGGTTCTCTTGTGGCCGCAGTGACCAATTAAGTAACCTATGGCGGAAATTTTGAAAAAAAAAACAAAATAACTGAAAAACTAAGAGACTTTGTACTAAGACAAAAGTCTTATCTCTATTTTCTGAACGACCTTAGGGTCCCCCTTCTACAGTTAAAAGGTTATCCGTTATTTACCGGACACCAGATGTAAGTGTTTTTTTCACTTCTGGTTGCAATTTTCGATACTTAAATTGATATTGATCAATGATAGTCTGTTTTTCATTTTCTTTTAACTTGTAAACATGTTTAGATTCTACAAATATACAGGATGTTTTGGAAAAAGTACCGTCCATTCAAGGGTTGATAAATAAGAATATTATTTTTTATGTACCATACTCGTATCATCTTTTATTTTTTTTTAAATCAAGCGTTACCCTTTTCTCCCAAAAAAAAACAATTTAGTGCAAAAAAAAATTCTACAGATAAGTTTTTGGGGGTGCTGAAAGCAGGTAGCTAACTACGATTTTTCCCAACAAATTAAATTGCATTTTTCTCAAAATACTATTGATTTTTATGAAAATGACTAAATATAAAAAAACATTGTTTGAGTGCTGCTTTTGAAATGGAAAATTCCGAAAGTTTATCTTATAGAATCGTGTCAAATTTTATCAGTAAGTTAATCTATGCGTAATATAAAAACAACTAATAATAATTTATAAAAATATTCACCTTAATACCCGCAAAATAATTAGCGATAAGTTCATAATATTTCTTGACGGTATCAGGATCGTCGATAACTTTAACAATGTGGACGGCTTTCTTCCACTGACGGGCCGCCACGGCTGCATCGAGAGCTTTAAGTGTGCAACCTGCCTCTATGTAGTGACTTATAGCAGCGTCCATTTGCTTGCTTTCCACCAAACTGTCGCCCCATTCTTCCTCGAGGTGTACCACCTGATCAGGGCTTAGATTTCGTGCCAAATCAACAGCTTTATTCCAAAGTTTGCCTAGAAGTAAATTGTACTTGGATTTTTTTAACGGTGTACTGTTTTAAATTCACCTTTTCTGTAACATTCCATGGCCAAATCGGGTTTTTCTAATTTTTCGTATATTTCCGCGGCAGGTTCATATAGTTCTTGTTTCACTAATCGTTTTAATACATTAGCAATTATCGTGTGATCGTTTAGCAATTCGGTATGTTTTGATAGCAAGTTAGGTACGCGTATTAGTTTATTTGACTTCAAGTACATACTTAATGCCTCTTCGTATTTTCCTTCTTTCTCTAGAACCTGTCCAACCTTCTCATATTGACCGCTTTGTAGGAGTAATGACATGTGCTCCTCTTTTAGTTCTCTCAAATTTTCGTATCCTCTTTGTTCAGCAAGTCTGAAATAGTCAATATTATTATAAAGCGAGTAACTCCGCAGCGTGTTAAACTGTACCTTATCGCGTCATCCCATTTGTGTAGTCTCTTGTACATATCCAAGGCCCCTTCGACGTTACCTTGTTCCAAATAAATGTTTTCAGCGGTTCCTAATTCGCCGTACAAAACTGAAAGTCGGGCCCACACTTCTGGCGAATTTGCAGAGATCTCATTATATTCGTTAGCAAATTTTTCAGCTTCACTCGATGTCTCCTGCAGAAAATGTGCTGTGGCGACGTCTCCCAATGCGGCGCTACACCTCTCTGCCAAAGTTAAATTTTGCTGTTTCATGGCAATCAAATACAGGGTGTGCCACATTGCCTCTGCCTCGGACGAAGTTCCCATACTCTCGAGGAACAATATTGCTCGACTGTAATCGTTGTCATTTATCGCAGTTCCTACAAATAATTACTGCATTGCAATTGCACCAAAATTGATACCGGACATTGAGAAATAGGTTTATAATTACCAAATTCAACAAGGCCTTCATCCAGTTCCACATTTATTGTATTGTTGCCTTCGACACAGACAGCCTCAGTTTTACCATTGTTCCTTACTACATCTGCGACATCGCCTTTCACTGTCATAATAGTGGGGCTTTCTGGCAGTTCTATATTGTACCAAATAGCCAAGTTATTGCCAGCCTGGGCTACCACAACATCACTGCCCTCCACCCACTGAACGAAGCTAACACCAGTAAAAATTGTTTGTTTCGACTGAGTGGCCGTATCTACGAGAAGTAATCTGAAAAGCAAGAAATTTTAATTAAAAAATAATTGTCTATAAATCAGAATGTACTTAAGGACCTCCACAAAACATCTTACCTTTGTTTTTTATCTCGGAAGAGGAGTTTATGTCCCGTTTCGCTAAGCTCCAACCAATCTATCTTCGAGTCGTGATTTATTTGGCCAATCATAAAACTACTTATTAGGTCCACAACACAAATCGTCTTCAGATCGAGTAAATAAGCCAACTTTTTATTTTCCACTACCTGATTTCTTTCATTGAGACGAACACTGATTAAATGCGGGTTCACAAACTCTGTCCTAACAGAGCACAAAACGTCGTTGTCCCCATATTCTATCAATGTTAATTCACCTGCGTTAAAAACTAAACATACGTTTTGATTTTCAAAGTAGAATTTTTCATGACGACCGGAATTGTTCCAAGGTATCTAAAATAAGAAGGAAGTATAATTCTTTAAATTAATAGTAAAAATAATCACTTATTACTTCGCTTAATAAATTTCTAGTTAAATCGGCAATTAGTAAAGTATCTTCCGTTCGCGCCACTAGATAACAATTTTTACCCATTATTTTAACATCGTCTATTTCTCCCCCATGTTGAGATTTCAAAATAATACCTCTTTCGATTTTGTCCAGAGGCTTGACAAGGACTTGACTGGGTCCTACATAAGTTATTTCAAACTTATCCTTCCACACAGTTCTCCTCAAAACTAGAAGCAACTCAAGTAATAACATGGGCTATTTTAACAATTACAAATAATCGAATTTACCTGATTCAAACATTAAAACTGCACCACACAAACCTCCACAGGTTACTTTAGAACCGTCTCTTTTCCAAGCCAATGCAGTAATGGTATAAAAATTGGTAATTTCTTTGGGAGGAGTTTCTTCCCATATGGATTTACGGGTGTTCCAAATGTAAACACGTAAACGATCAAAACTTCCTATTGCCACGGCCTAAAAAAATTTATTTACTGCAACTAAAGATTACTTAATATAATTTTAATTCACCTGTCCACTTGGACTACAAGCAGCCACTGTGAAGTCATGTTCACTTTTATCTTTAACATAATCAAAATTTTTTACTAGCTTGCCGTGGTTATTGTAAACAGAGACCCTTTTGTCACAGCCAGCAACAAATATGTGGCCCTGGGGCCAGGCTAGTGCAAAAGGGGGAACTGAATGTAATGCTATTCTGCCTTGTGCCTCATCTTCGTTGTGATCGTTTGTGATGTAAAACCGAATTACATTCCCATCTACATGCCCCGATAGAAAACCTGTACCTTTTTTTAAGGAAAAAATATCTGTTACTAATTTTTTTAGTAAGATTTAGTACACAACAAACCTTTCGAATTCGATGTTAATGAAACCACTAAACTGTCTGATGCAAAGAGACTTTGCGATTTATTAGATTTTATTTGCAGACCCCTTACTTTTCCATCTACCAAACCACAAATAATTGGGCCTGTCAACAACCATATTATACATGTAACTGGTGACGGCTGCGGAAATTTGTTACATATTGCCTGAAATTACATAAACAGAAAAAACTATTTCGAACTATTACAGTTTAATCATAATGTAAACCTTTTTGTCACCCCATTTTTCTCCTATTTTATAAACATACACAATACAGTCACTTTGCGCTACAGCTATTTTGGTTGAATCAGGACTAAAAGCAATTCCTGTTATTACATAAGATTTTTTCCCAGCTTCGGGATCATAAGGCTTTGTAGAGAATTTATCTCTTTTCTCCCCTTTCTCATCATACAATAATACTTGTCGATCACACGTAGCTACAGCTAATTTCTGATTGTTAGGAGACCAACATAGTGCTAATATTTTATAATCAAACTCCTAAAAAAAATATGTTACTTTATGAATTTAAAATTTAGTTTTTATATTTGCCTGCGCTTCCAATATAGTTTGTAAATATTTCAGTTGCATTGTTGATGAAAGTCAGAAATGTCTAGGTTTGCGATTGTAGTTAAAATGTCTATTTTGCATTGTTTACAGTGGTTACATGCCGTTGCCATAGAAATCTCAGATCTATACAGAGCGTTCTCGAATTAATTGACCAAATTTAAAATTATGTGACCAAAATAAGTAAAAGAAAAAGGTATGGATCCTATGACCTGAAAGCTTCATTTTCAATGTAGAGAAAATTTTTGAAAATTTTCACATTTTCTAAAATATCTGGATGTTTGACGAAAAGTCATGAAGCTTGAGTTAATCAACCAATGGCAGAGACACCGGGGACCACTAACATTACATATAGAACGACAAATTTAATAACACCGGACATTTTAAAAATTAAATCATTGCCATCGAGTTTCTAAAAAAAAATCTCGTTTAGACCAATTTCGAGTTAATACCCTTTTTTAACTTACATTCGCTTATCATGAACTTACTTCAATAAACAAATAACTTTAGAACTACTCGTATTAGAAGGAAAATATAGAATTTTCTCCATATTACTAGAATATAAGGTGTTTGTTTATACAACAAATTTCACAAACCTACAGTTCAACTATAGTAATCATCAAAGTTTTACATATACCTACAATTTTAAGTTAGGTAGGTACTTGTGATGAGACCAAACATTTTATTAATTATTTATACTATAAATATGACGATTTAAAGCTTAAATGTTATATACAGGGTGTCTCATAAGTAGCGTCCAGTAATTTACCACTTGATTCTATTGTCAAATATTATTATGTAAAAGACAATTTAGTTCTTATAATTTATTAACATCATTTAATTGATGTATTAGGTATTACAAATAATCAAATTATAATTACGAAACTTAATTATAAACAGTACAAAATAGTAGGTATATAAATACTATACATAAATTCCAACAGATAAAAGTAAGAACAATATTCCAAAGCCTGCAAATCCAGACGCTACTAGTGCCAAAAGAAGTTCTTTTTTAATGTCTCTTGTCCTCTTAGTACTGGTAACTTCATATACAAAAAACCAAGCAGTGAAAAATATTCCGATTCCCAGTAGAACAAATGTTAGATGTGGAAAAACTGCAGGGTTTACCGGGGAAACATAACGGGTTAATTTTGCAGAATCCACCTACAAATTGAAAGTTGATTAATACTTAACCTAAAAAAATTATTAACTATGAGATGATCACTTTCATTAATATAGTTTTATTTAGTATTTTCTTACCATTTTTTATTTTAATTGATTATTGACTCACGAACGTGGCAAAATACAAGTTGAAAATTGATAAAAAACAAGAAATGTATGATCATAGCACAACAGTAAAATAGATTGATAGAATCATGGAAAGATAAGAAATGAGATAGAATCATAGAACATAAACAATTAATATTTAAGCTATACTTCTTTAATCTAGGATTTAAGTTAAATGAACAAAAGGTAATAAAGTCTCAAATGCGAAATTTTCAAATAGATGGTTCAAAGTAGTTCAGTCATAGTGATTCCGAAAATTTCATGTATGGTGCCGTGCGAAGAATTTAAACATTTAGTTAAACTTGTTAAATCGAACACGCTTCAATTCAAAACGTCGAATGTCAAATAAATATCACTGATAAATGTCATATATTATTGCTGTCAAGCTGTCAAGTTGTCAGCAGTCCTAGCGGGTTTTGATGGATGTTGGTGCAAGTAAATTTGATTTTTTATGAGTAAACATGAAGGTAAACAAACTTTCATAAAACACATTTTCAAATAAATTTGATTATAGAAATTAATTTGCGACCGTACATTGTCAAACCAAAGTTTGTTTTTATCTCACGGGTGGTTTTAGGCGAGGGCTTTTGACATGTGTCATTGCAAAATTTTAAAATCACTAATAATTATACACTCGCCCATTTTAATTTTTCATTTAATATGTTTTTAGATGTACTAAAACTCAATGAGGCAGTCATCAAGTTTTAGTTATAAATAGCGGAATGCTGGGGTATAGTGTGTATAAATCGTTTAAAAACTGGTACATGGGATGAATGAAGAAGATCTCATAAAAAGATCTGCCGAAGAGCGAGAAAAAATTTTTAAACGTTATGAACAAGGGCGGGAGGGAGCAGAAATTGATCCTTGGGAGGACCCTGGGTTTGAGGTCTACCATGCCACAGATAGATATGGTTTTATCCATGATAAACGATTACCATCCAAAGTGGACCCGCAGGAAGCAAAGAAGTTGCAAATTGAAGTAGAACGTCAAAAGAAATGGATCAAAATGTTGAAGAATTGGGAAAGCTCGGCTGTTAAAGAAAAACTACATTCTAGAGTATATAAGGGCATTCCAAATTCTTTAAGACCTGAAGCTTGGTGTAAATTGTTGCAAGTAGAGAAAATAAAAAGCGAAAACAAAGATGTGTATACTGAAATGATGCGATTAGCTAGGAAGTATTCAACTGATGCTAGACAAATAGATTCTGATGTAAATAGACAGTTTAGAGAACATTTATATTATCGAGAAAGATATAGTATCAAACAACAATCTCTGTTTAAAGTTCTAACTGCGTATGCTATATATAACTCAGAAGTTGGATATTGTCAAGGTATGTCTGGACTAGCTGGGGTGCTTCTTATGTATATGAATGAAGAAGATGCTTTTTGGGCAGTGCATATTTTATTGAGTAATCCGAAATATGCAATGCATGGACTTTATAAAGAAGGTTTTCCCAAGTTAACAAGATTTCTGGCACATCACGATCGTATACTAACAAAGTTATTACCTAAGGTTAAAAAACACTTTGATAAACACGGACTAGATGCTATTTTGTACTCATTGAAGTGGTTTTTTGTGTGCTTCATTGAAAGGGTGAGTGGAAAATACAATTTTGCAAATTTATTACATATTTTATAACCTAGAATAGTTTAGTGGGTCAAAAGGTTAAGGCTTCATTTAAGATATGTTGCTGTCCTCGGTTGCCAGCAAATACTTTTACACCATACTGAGCATTCCACATCTTTCCAATGGGTGACCTTGTTCCCAAAAAGAGAGTGGGGGGGGGAACAAGTATTTTGTTTAATTTACGCAAGTTCCATAGTTAAATGGCGTGATATTCAAATTTATACTGAATAAATTGTACAAATATAGGTAAAATTTAAGTTGATGTACATTACCGTAACTTTTCTATTTCAATTTACTTTGCAAATTTTTAGTATGATGTAAAAGTTTATGGTTACCAGTCATTTGGTTGGTACCTCGGTTGGTACTTAAAATAAAATTATACGATATACGGTGTAATCGTCAGATGGACTCTTATAAACTTTTTGTATTCTAGAATTTTTGATAAAATTGATTATTGATAAGAGGTTTTGCTTATTTTGGGATTTCAGGAACTTGTTACGCTTTATTGCCCATTTTGTAAATATTAAAAAAACATTTTTCCTACTTAAATATATTTACAAAAGGCTTTGTGTGATTTTTCTGTTTCTTAACACAAAAATAATGAATGTCGAATTTATAACTCTATTGATTAAAACATTGAAATAACTAAATTTACATGTAACTTCTTACACTTAACTTAATTTCAACGGCACATATTTTGTACATACTTCAGTATATTTGAAAAACAAATAAAAGGTGAAAATATTTTTTTTATAATTGGCAAAGAATATTTTTTCATGAAATTTGACAAACTCAATTGGATGGTTGGAATTTTACCTGGAATTCTAATAGGACCTTAAGATGTAAAAAGATTTCAGTTTTTATATTTAAACAACTCAATAAATAGCTGGCGAATTAATTAGTGCCAGCGATGTAAAAAAAATAGTTTTATTTCAGACATATTGTTTCATTTGAAAAAAAAAAACGTTTTCCTAAACTGTTGAAGTTTAAAATAAGAAATTTGATGTGTTTCTTGTAGAACTGGAAGTGCTTCAAAATTGAAGAAATGTTTAGCTAATGTTTTTTTTTTCTAAATAAAGATAAAAAGTTTTTTGAGCTAGGCATGAAGCTTTTGAATCTATGTTGCAACAACTTATTCGTTTGTACTTTTTTGGATTATTAAAGTACGAAAATCAAATCGTTGCTGCTTTATTCAGAAATTAGATTATAAAAGGTGCATTTTATAATTTACGTTTTAGGTGCCATTCAATCTGTGCCTGCGCATATGGGATATATATTTATTAGACGGAGAACGAGTTGTTACTGCTATGGCCTACACAATACTCAAATTACATAAAAGATCATTATTAAAACTCAACGATATGGACTCAATTGTTCATTACATTCAAGTACGTTTTTTTAATTTAGCAAATGGTAATGTCTCCTAAACACAAAAAATTTCAGGTTAAATTGTACAAAGATTTTGTATACGATGAGGACACAGTCGTACGTCACTTGGAGCAATCAATGGACGAGCTAAAGAGGCATAAGTTAGATCTGCCTGGTCCCCCCACAAAAGAAGAATTACCGAGCAGACCGTTTGGGCTCTTCAAAGAGCCCACATTTGAGGAAATCGTCGGTATAAGGAAGGAAACGTTTACGGAAAAAGAGAAAAAGACGAACGAGATTATAACTCTGACCAGTGAGGCTGCGAAGGAAGCTGTCGAAAGAGATAGGGAGTGCCAGTTGTCTGTCGGTGACTCGGTCGGATTCACAGGTACTGATACTGAAAATAATTCTACTCTCGGTAGTTGCACAACATTAGCTAGTAAAAGCAGTATATGTGATAGTATTAGCAGCAGTGTCGAGGAATGCACAAGGCTTTAACTTTTTTTTTATTAATATGTGCTGTAGGTTTCTTACGTATGGCTTAGTCGACTTACAAAGCTATTCCAGTGATTTGGTTTTGTTTGTAGGCTTGCGTAGCTGTCGTTAATGGTTGAATGATTTCTGGGCTGGTTGTCACGTCGTCGGTTTACAACACTTGACGTTTCGAGAGACATATCGCTCTCTTCTTCAGAAGTTACTCTGGAACTGAGTAACTTCTGAAAAAGAGAGCGATATGTTTCTCGAAATGTCAAGTGTTGTAAACCGACCACGTGGCAACCAGCCCGGAAATCATTCAACTATTCCAGTGATTGTTTCGACAACTTAGTTTCCTACTATATGTGTCTTGCAAGAAAGCCGCTAGTTAAAGCTCTGCTATTTTCGGTCAGATTTTAAAAAACAAAAGATTAATAATTTTTTCTTTAATAAGACGCTATATATATTTTTATTTAATTTGATAGACTTTTTCTACCAACGAAGTGTTTCTTAACACTACTGTGTGCTGTTCCTTAAAAAATGTAAAAATTACACTCATTAAGGTGGTTGTTGATAAAAAAATAATAGTAAGTGTCAGTTTATAGTATTTTTGGAGCCAACAACACTTTTCTTTTTAAAATAAGACCAAAAACTGTGCAGTCATAGCTTACGGCATTTCTTACAAAAGTCGGTGAAGTTGCCAAATGACTGTTATTTTGATGGTTTATGTATTTTTAGATATGATTATATCTACATTTATTATTTTTTTTTCATTAATGGGAATTTGACTAAGCTATATTTATAAAATAAGAACAAATTTTGCTGACAAGGCAGTGAATCACATTTAGTGTTTTTTGGTAATGTAAGATTTATTTATAATATTTCTAATATTTATTAGAAACTTCCAAGTCAATGTAAAAGTAATTTATCTTTACCATCGTCTTCCGGTTAAATCACTTCTCGTCTCGAATGTTTTTAAAAGCAGTAAAAGTTAATAGAAATTTTATTTAAGTATTGCCAAACAACATAATTTTGGAAAGTTTTATTATCATTTCATTTTATTACATCCGGTCTCTGGGTTTTCGAATGTTCTAACAATAAAATGATCCATTCCCTTTCGATAAATATTGTAATCAGTTATTGTAAATATACTTTTTTTTAAGTTGTAATAGTTTCAGTACCGTTTTGCAATATTAAATAGTATTTATGAAGTAAAATTTTTGAATGCCATCGATGTTACTTTTTTTTATGTGCAATAAACTACTCTTACTGTTAATATGTATCTGTTAAAATAAGTTTGGGATGTTTTCAGCATTTTGTAAATGTTTTTTCTTTATTCCTATTTTAAAAAAATGGCTTGTTAATTATAAATGTAATTTGTACTTAAGTGTATGTACAGATTTTTATTTCCCGTTTTGTATATATTTGAATTTAATTAAGAAATTTATGTAATATATTTTTTTATTTTGGTATGTAAACTTATTCTAATATATAATTTACCACATTTTAAAGGGTTTTGGTGTCATGTCGTGCCCTATTTCAAAATAACCTAATTTCGTTTTTGAATTCTTCCTGTCTTCAAGATCTTTGCTAACTGCGTTTAATAACTAAAAATTCATTTGTTAAATTTTTCATTATAACATTTTTCCTTTTCATCAAATATATACTAACTATCCTGTCACGGTTACTTTAAACACTGCCGGGCACTTTTACTAATACAAATAATGCGATATAGGTACAATTTAAATTCTAGATATTAATAGCAAGCTAATGTATCAAATATGTAGACCATACTAGACTTCTTATTAAGGCATAACGTTACTCTAGAGGTTGGAAAAAAATTGATTTTCTGGAATTTTAAAGGAAAAATCCATGCAAAATATAGTTTCGGGAACAAAACGATGTTATTATTCATGTCGTCAGGTAGTATTGGGAATTTTTTAACAATTTGGATTCAAAATGGCGGCTGTAGGTGGTGGAAAGCAAAAACACCTTTTTAGAGGGCTAAATGGCCGAAATGGTTTCTTAGTAACGGGTGGCCTTGGAACAAAAACAAAAATTTTTCTGATATTGTACTAACCCTAAAACTCCTATGATGTTCCCTGAATTATGTTATTGCGAACCTTTCTATAAAATTTCCAAGTCCATTGATTGAGAACTTTTTAAAAAAGTGATTTCTTGAAAAACGCTTTTATGTTTTTTGCTGTTCAGCATAAGAAATTCGTTATATGTATACCTTCAATCAGTGACGCCTGCACCATATAATTAAGCTTTCTATATTGATATTTTCTTCATCCTTTCTTTTCGGCTTGATCCGAGACTCGATCTGGTGTCCATAATAGCTTACTATCGTGCTTGTTAAGACCAGATACAATAAACACTTCCGCAGAGCACTGCGAGTGGTTGCGCTCCACCTTGAAGAAACTTGTGCTCCTGATTTTTCCCCCACCTAAAACTTTTTCCTATATTCTTCACATAATAAAGCATTGTTAAACCATTTATCCAAAAATCTATTTTCAAAATTCTAGAGTGGCTTTACCCCTTAAAAGAAGTGTTACAATAGAGTTGAAATTTGTTCATAAAAAAAATTCAATGGGTAGTTTTTTCGTTAGTAATTGGTAGAACAATTTTAATTTTTGTCACTTGGTTATTACTGCAACTCCTAAAAACAAAAATGTTTTCTTAGACTTTTATACAAGATGTTTTTTAAGTTTACGTCATAAATATAAAGGGTTGCTCCTTGGGTAAAAAGCAAGCGTCTAAAACTACTCATTTTTGAGACACAAGATATTGAATTTAAAAAAATATATCACGTTTATTTAAATATCTGTGAAGATGATTGAGCTAATGACATAACTAATTAAATACACTGTCACAATGTAATAATCAAAAAGATAAAAAAATTCCCGATTTATTTAAATCCTTTTAGTCTAAAATATCCCAAGGAACAAGTTCCTGAAGTTATGGCATCGACTTCAAAAACACCCTGTATACATAAAGCATTTAATGATCTTTGTTATTTAAATTTTCGGATTTCTTGATCAGTTTCATGTAAAATGTGTAAGATGTGTAACTTATTTTTGTGATTGTTTTCAAAATAAATTTTTGGTTTTTGAAGGCATCAAACTCTATTAAAAATTTTGTTAATGCTTCAAGCTGTTCAGTGCAATTAACAAAATGGTTTGTTAATGAAATTAATCAAGGAATATTCCGATTTTTTATGAGTCTCATCAAAATTTTATCCGTAGCGTAGCAAAAGCAATATAAAACAGTTTAGAAACAATACAACTCGCTTCCTGCTTTGCATTGTATTAGAATAGTACGTTAATTCTATAAAATGTGTTTTAGGCCCGCAATTTTTCACCGTTCACTATTAAAAAATAGTTTAAATATTTTTTTTACTGTATACTTTTTTATCAAATGGCTTAGTTTGGTAAAACAGCTCTATTATTCTAGTTTTGCCTACAATCAGCATTTGAATAACGTCTCCAGGAGTCCTTCAAAGTTTTTTGGTAGGTGTGCATGGTACTCGCATGAAATAAAACATTTTCTCTTGATTAGATGTAGGTAATTCTTTGATCTCCTGGTCCCACCCTAGTCTGGGCTGAAAACGGCACATGAAGACAATGAAGAAAAAGTTTCAAATGATTTTTACAAACTACATGGTAATAAATGTATGAGCTTTTCTTGTGTCACATTTTGTGGAATCTTACTAACTTCACATTGCTTTCTGTGGCATTTTGCAAAGGTGACGTGTGTACAGTGAATTTGTTAACAAAATGGTAAGGAGAAAAATAATTTTCATATTTATTCTTTGACTAATACCGTGTAAATTTTGAATGCATTTTCCGTAAAAATCTAACGGAGATGACAGGGGGAGATCTAAATATAAGTTTGTAAATATATCTAAAGATAGTTTTGTCCATAACTTTATTAAGTTTATCGAACAAAACGCTACATAATTACTAGTAAGCTATTTTTATGTAAAGTTTGCTTTTTTTAAGCTAAGTAGTAAAGTTTCGTGCAAAAAGTTTGTTAAACATATGTTTTTATTTGAAGAGGACTATAACTTCGACATATCCAATCCGTTCCTAGAATGTATCGGAGAAGGTTTTAAGATTATGAAGAACTGTGATATTTGGGAAGAATTAAATTACAGTCCAGGTATCTATTTGCATTGTAGGAAGCTAAAAACTCCCGTCCAACATATGCTTTTGTATAAGTTGTTAGCTTAATTTTTTTTTAGTTATCTTTCATTTTCATATTTCTTATATCTAGTAAGTCAGAGTCCATAAAAGGAAAAGTATTATAATTTTTGATTTTATGGAAAAGTTATGCTTGATAAAAAAACGTATAAAGCAAATGTTCAACAAAACGTCTTCACTTTGTGAATTTTTTTTATTTGCATAAAGAAGTTTGTCCGTTGGCGAATAGTGAAAATTAAAGTGATCATATTGGGACTCGTGCCGTGTTTGGGGTATTCGGACATAAATTTTCTTCGCTTAAAATTTATTAACGCTATTAAATTCAGACCTGTCATGTAATCGTGAATGGGAGCATGCCTGCATGCACTGAAAATGCATTCATCATTTACTCTTCACTGCATTGCGATTTACCACATAGAACCACAGAGCTAACCGTTACATAAAATCTTCCCGAGTCCTTACCTTTAACGGGCATATTACATGTTTTACGTCGTTTTTTATTGCAGGTTCAAAATTTTCTTTTGATCCCAGCATCGACGACGCCAGTTCCCTCCTCGAATGCGAACACACGGGTTCAAGACGTTCCCTAGCAGACACCAGCGTAACGTCAACTGCGGACCTTTCGGTATTCTCCACGATTACCCGATCGCAGGCGCACGAAAACAGCCTGGATACACACAGTAACATGTCTGACAACTCTGTGGGAGGCGCCAGCTCCGTAGGCTCTGGCATAGGTGCTACTAGCAGCCTCCAAAGAGCGGTAAGTAGTCACTCTACGCCTAGAGCTACACCACACAATCCTAGTCCCGATATTCTGAGAATATATGTACCGTATTCACCTTTAGATACGCCAATTGCTAGTCCTCATAACGGCGACATACAGAAAGTGCCGTGTTCTTTTCTGGACACAAATAAAATTCGTATTAGGATAGATAATGATGAACTACCAACTCCTCTTGTAGAACATGGACAAATAAAAAATTTTAGAATAGATAGCCCTGTTGATCTAAATTGATAAAATAACTGTAAATGTTCAGATTCATCTATTTGTATCAAGTTGTTGTTCTTAATTGGGTTGTCCAGATAAATATCCAATATATTTTCACCGTTTTCCTATAATTTGAACGATTAGGTAGATTTATTATAAAAAACAATTTTACTTGTTTTATTTGTCTTAATTGTCAAGAGAAAAGTTCTATATAGCAGTATGTTTACTCGTAATGAATAGTATTTATTAGAAATGATATTTTTTTTATTTATTATATTGTACATAGCCTGTTTATTTTATCTTTAAATGGTACAATTTATGTGGGATTCATACTACTTTATTCTACTAATACTATTAAGTTTTGGGGCCTAAGTTGTGGGAAAATCCAAGTATTTAAAGTATTATTTTAGCATGAGCAAAGGGATTTTCAATAGTTTTATATAATTCGTAAAAGATATAGTATTTTTTCTAAATATATAAAATATGTTCTATAACAGATTTCTTGTCATAAATCTTGCCTGCTTTAAAAATGTATCTATTTTCAAACAATTTTCTTGCGAATAAAATTATTTTCAAAAATAAGTAGTTTTTACAAAAAATTCAAAATCCATAGATTTTATTTAAAAAAAACACTTACTTCACTCCCCTGTGTCTTGCTGTAATATATATTTTATGAGAAAAGCTGTTCCTGTATAAAACACAGACTGTTCAAATTTTGCTTATACAGGGTGTCCCACCGGGAAATCTGTCGATCGATATCTAGGAAACTACTGCTCCGAAGAATTTGAAAATTTGGCAACATGGCAATGTCCCTGGGGCGAACACAATTAAAATATCTAGCACTTCCGGTTATACCGAAAGTCGACACCAACTTTGTTATTTTAAATGGGTCACCCTATATATTATTGCATTTTCGTATTCTACGTGAAATTTGAGGGTCACTTTATTAAACATTCCCTATACCTAGGAGTTATAGATTTTGAGATATTTATTTTTAAATAAAAAATTTGGCAAATGCAAGAGTCCGCGGATATGCTAGTAACTATTTTCAGGAGTCTGATATCAAGCGGATTTTTGGTACCTGTAAAGAGAATAGGTAACGCTAAATTATGGTATACCAACAAATTAAAACATTTAATACTAGGTGTTTCATTTTTGCTGTTACATTTTGAAAACTCAAACAGCTATAACTTTGTTAACTTAAATGGAACACCCTGTATTTTTTTATTCTGTCATATGCAGATTGAAATTTCCTTTCAAGCTATATCAGCATTTTTATGGTTGCCGTTACTACTTTTAGAGATATTTGCAATTTTCTATTCTTTTGAACAGTTTTCCTCATATCAAAACTGTTGTCAAATTGCCCGTGACCAAAAACACCTCAAAAACGATTGAAATAATATGACATCTGCCAAGTTAGTTGTCAAGTTATTGTTGTGTCTGAATAGTTTTTGCCGAAAATTTAAATAAAAATGCCTGGGGATCGTTTAAATTATACTAATAAGGATTATTCTAATTTGTTTGTTATTTATGGAAAAAAACAGCAGATTCTCTACATGTTCTTGAAATTACTATATTACATTTTCCGTAAATAACAAACAAATTAGAATAATCCTCATTAGTATAATTTAAACGAACCCCAGGGATTTTTATTTAAATTTTCGGCAAAAACTATTCAGACAACAATAATTTGACAAATGTCATGTTACTTCAATTGTTTATGGAGTGTTTCTGGTCATGGCTAATTTGACAACAGGTTTGATACGAGAAAAACTGTTGAAAGAATAGATAATTGCAAATATATCTTAAAGTAGTAACGACAACCCATATCAATGCTTATATGGCTAGAAAGGAAATTTCAATCTGCATACGACCGAGTAAGAAAGTACAGGGTGTTCAATTTATAGGTATCGAAAATCCGATTGATTTAATAAAGTGACCCTCAAATTTAACGTAGAATACGAAAATGCAAAAATGAAGTTGGTGTCGACTTCCGGTATAACCGGAAGTACTGGAGAGTTTTAGATATTTTAGTTGTGCTCGCACCAGGCACATTGCTATGTTGCTAAATTTTTCGGAGCAGTACTTTCCTAGATATCGATCGACGCAGTTCTCCGTGGGCCACCCTGTATACTTATTACGAGGCTGGCAGTCAAAACTTGCCTTAAGGTTTTATACGTTCTAATCCAAGTTATGTCTCAAGATAAAACAAAATCATATTTTTTGGTGTACCAAAATTAGCTTCAGTGCTTTTTCTCAATAACAATTTTTTTTTGATACATTTTAATTAAAATCATCTACGACAGTGGTGTAAATCACATTTTGTTGAAACATGTTCATTTTAAATACTACTAAGTTCAGCTTGAATCTTGAGTCGTAGGATGATCTGGTATATACGGTTCTAAACAGTAGCACTTAAATAATTTATATAAACATTTATGTATTATATGTACAAGCCCTATTTTACGTTTATTTATATAATATTTTTCTCTACACGATATCAAGAAACATTCCAGTATGTGTTTTTATTTTAGTCTGTGACAAATACAGTAAACACATAATTCCAGAATTAATTTTTCCTTCTAATGTTTTTAGAATTAGGTTTTTTTATATTAATATACATATAGAAAGATTAATTAGTAATATTTTTCATTAATAAGATTATCGAATCTTAGGTATTAAGTAATTTTCGTAATTTTCAATTACTTTATTCCTTTTTGCGCCGGAATTGATTAAAATAATTTTAGATTATTGGACCTACACCGTGTTTCATTTTTCATGGACCTTTATATCTTGATTATTTGAAAATGGAAGGTTTTGAAATTTTAGTACAAAATAGTTACCTGCAACATAATTTTTACGCTGAATTTTTATTGCCGGCTAGATAAAAAAAATGCTCGAGTATTATAACGTTATAAACAACAAACAGTAAAAACAAGTTTTTGGGTATATCTTGAAGACTTCTAAAGTTGTTTAATTGAAATTTGATTGCAACAAGTTTCTGGAGGTGGTAAATTATAATCGTATTAACTTTTCGGGAAAAAAATTGCTAACATAATTTTTTTGGAAGTTTGCCTCTTTTTCAATTTTAGGACTGGATGCCTGTGGATAAAGTCAAATTAGTTATGTCAAAATATTCTCTTTGAAAGTAATTATTTCGTATTAAAATGTTAAAACGTTTAAATTCCAAATAATCGAGATATAAGGGTAGCGAAAAAACTGAACTGTGTTAAAAACACTCATTTTTTTAATTAAATATTAATTTCAAATACTCAATTACTGTTAGAAATCTTATATTGAATAACATTTATAGTTTTTAAAGAAATGTGCCATAGAAAAACAATTTTGTCAATACAATACTCGAATCAAATTTCAATATTGCTATAGTGTTAGAGTAATTTATTTCAAATTTATAATTAATATATAACATTTGGTTCTGGTTATTAACTAAGCAAGCAATAACTTTTTTAAGAACAAAAAAAATTGTAGCGTAATTATTTCCTGTAAGAAATTAAAATTTTAATAAGTGTTGCATCTTGTAAATAATTGTATCGAAATTTTTATAAATTAGTTTTATTGGTATATGTTGTAATAATATGAGATTAATTTTTGTAGAGTTCATGATACAATAGTGAAAAGATACTAGGTAATAAATTTCTCAAAAGAAGCTGTTATTTGAGATACGTTTGTCAAATATCGATTCTTATGTTAGATAAGTTCTTTGTTAAGTGACCATGTCAGAACAATATTTTTTTAGGTCAGGATAAGTCTGCGAGTAAATGAATATCTGAGCCAATATGAAGACTAATAAAGCTAGATTGAATCACTTTTAATTTATATTCATCTCGTTATATTTTTTTTGCAAATATCTTGTGCTTTTCTTATCTTTAGTCTCTTTCGAGTAATTTCCGTGTCAATTGTAGTTTTCTAATTCCAAGTAGAGGGAGCAGTTGGTTTTCATTTGGACTAGATAACTTAAGTTAGCACACAAGTGTCAGCTTGAACGCAGGTTTGTAGAAAAGTGATACTTGCAATAAAATGTACTCTACACATTTAAATTGTAAAATGTTAATAAGTCATAGAATGACTTTTAAATTTCTTAATAAAATTATGTTCAAAATGTATTATTTATTTATTCCAATTCATCTACTTTATATTGTCACATGTTTGTACTTGACACAAATTTAGGGTAAACCATATAGTCGGTGCAATTAACGATGGACAATAGAAAATGCATAAAGAAGAATGCTTAATTTTTAATAAGTTAATGTTTAACAAATTGGGATGCTTACGTGCTCTCTTAATTTTTTTGAAAACTTTGTTATACTTTTTGTAGTTAAATTTCTATGAGAGAAACCTATTATGCCAGCATGTTCATCGACCTCAATTGTATACGGAACTGGCTTTAGAAAAGCACAAAATTTTTTGAACTCGCAAAGTTCTGAAAAAGTTGCGATAGACTGTAACGGCGCTAACCCATCTAAAACTGCATTCACTTCCTTTCTAGCTCTACTAGTTTACGAGATATTCGATTTTTTTCTTATTATATAGTTGTATTCAAGTTCCTATTTGGTAGGCAACATATACAAACAGTTGTATATTTGGTTGCATAAGAATTCTAAAAATTTTATATATAGATTATGGGTAAATGCATAAAAAATGAACAACATAATTATAAATAAGTCTTCCCTTATCTATAGAACAGTAATATAATTACTGTTTTTTCTATTGTAACCCAACGGTTCACAAAAAAAAGACATAGGAACAATACATCTCACCTACACAGAAAAAATTTGGTTCATTAGATTTTTTTCCTCCATCAACAAAAAAACGGACCTTCACAGCGTGTTTTGCTATCTCAGTTGCCTACGGAATCGCCTTTAGAAACGCACTTTAAATTTTTGCCAATTTTCGTGGACCTTCGATTTTCTCAAAAATTTTTAGGACTCAGAAAATTCTGAAAAATTCCGGTAGCTAATCAATCCAAAACTGAATTCAATTCTTTTCTAGCTCTACTAGTTCTTTAGATATTCGAGTTTTTTCATAGTAGTTGTATTCAAGCTCCTATTTGATAGGCAACATATACAATACATGTGTATACCTGGTTGCATAAAAATTCTAAAAATTTTATATGCTATAGATTATGGGTAAATGCGCAAGAAATGAACAACGCAATTATAAAAAAGTCTTTCTTTATTTATGGAACAGTAATATAAGTTATGTTTTTTCTAATGTAACCTAACGGTTCACAAAAAAAAACCATGGAAACAATACATCTCACCTACACAGAAAAAAGTCGGTTCTTCCTTTCGATTTTTTTCCTCAATTATAAAAAAAACTGATCCTACAGCGTGTTTTGCTATCCCAGTTGCGTACAGAACCGCCTTTGGAAAAACACTTTAATTTTTTGCCAATATTCGTGGACCTTCGATTTTCTTAAAACTTTTTAGAAAAAAAAATCTAAAAATATTCCGGTGAACTATAATGGCGCTAACCAATCCAAAAATGCATTCAGTTCCTCTCTAGCTCTACCAGTTTTCGAGATTTTCATTCTTTTCTTATTAGTTATATTCGAGTTCCTATTTGGTAGGCAACATACACAATACATGTGTATACCTGGTTGCTTAAGAATTCTAAAAATTTTATATACTATAGATTATGGGTAAATGCATAAAAAATGAACAACATAATTATAAATAAGTCTTCCCTTATCTATAGAACTGTAATATAATTTGTGTTTTTTCTAATGTAACCTAACGGTTCACAAAAAAGAGACATGAGAACAATACATCTTACCTACACAGAAAAAAGTCGGCTCTTCCATTCGATTTTTCCTCAACCGACAAAAAAAACCGACCTTCACAGCGTGTTTTGCTATCCCAGTTGCGTACGAAACCGCCTTTAGAAAAACACTTTAATTTTTTGCCAATTTTCGTGGACCATTGATTTTGTCAAATATTTTTAGGACTTTAGAAAATTCTGAAAAATTCCGGTAGACTATAACGGCGCTAACCAATCCAAAACTGCATTCAGTTCCTCTCTAGTTCTACCAATTTCCGAGATTTTACATTTCTTTCCTATCGATTTAATTTAAGTTTTTGTTTGATAGGCAACACACAATACAATATATATGTATACTTGGCTGAATAAGAACAACAATTATTATTAATAAATCTTTCTTCATTTATAAAACGGTAATTTTTCTAATGTAGCTTAACAATTCACAATAATATGACATGGGAACAAAACATTTTACTTACGAAGAAAAAAGACGGTTCATCCTCGATACAGCCAATGCGATCACATTAGTGCAACTTTTCATTTTTCTCCATACAACAATATATTCTCAAAGAACCGAATTTAGAAAAGCACTTTAATTTTTTCACAATTTTCATGAAAATTCTCAAAAAATTAGAATGCCGTCTAAAGACGGCACCCTGTATCTAGTTTGGGCCACACAATACGCCGATGTAGTACGCATTTTTCGTAAGTTGCTTTCCTGAAGAAAAAATTGAATATCTCGAAAATTACGCGAACTAGAGAGAAATTCGTTTTAGTTTTGAATTTGCCAGTACCGTTATAGTCTGCAGGAATTTTTTCAGATTTTTCCGAGATCCTAAAATTTTTTGTCCGAAAAATCAATGACCTCCATCGATTTTCTCAAGAATTTTTAGGAGTCTGAAAATTCTGAAAAAATTCTAGTAGACAATAACGGCCCTGACTAATCGAAAACTGCCGTCAGTTCCTCTCTAGCTCTGTCACAATTTTCGAAATTTTTTTATATTTTCATTCCAATTCCAAAGTTTTTGTTATTTAGGCAACATACAATACAAACTTTTGTATACTTGGCTGCATAACAATTCCTAAAACCTCCTTTAGACAGGCACTTTAATTTTTTGACGATAATCTTCATAAAAATTCTCAAAAAATTAGAATGCCGTCTAAAGACGGCATCCTCTATCTAATTTAGGCCGCAGAAAACGCCGATGTAGGCCGATTTTCTGTAAGTTGCTTTCCTGAAGAAAAAAAATAAATATCTCGAAAATTACGAGAGCTAGAGAGAAATTCGTTTTACTTTTGGATTTACCAGTACCGTTATAGTTTGCAGGAATTTTTTAAGATTTGTCCGAGATCCTAAAATTTTTTGTCCGAAAAATCAATCCATCCATCGATTTTCTCAAACATTTTTAGGAGTCTAAAAATCCTGAAAAAATTCAGGTAGACAATAACGACCCTGACCAATCCAAAACTGCTGTCAGTTCCTTTGTAGCTCCACCAATTTTCGAGATATATTATTTTTCCAGTTCTATTTAAGTTTCTGTTAGCAACAGGCAACAGAGAATACAATACATGTGTATACTTGGCTGCATAAGAGTTCCTAAAATTAATAAGTATTATAAGATTATGAGTAAATGGATTAAAAATGAACAACACAAATATAAATAAATCTTCGTTTATCCACGGAACAGTAATAGAATTTCCGTATTTTCTATTATGGGTTAACAGTTCACACAAAAAAAGACATAGGAACAATACATCTCACCTACGCGGAAAAACGTCGGTTCTTCATCGATCCAGCCAGTGCGATCACGTTAAGGAAGCAACTTTTCATTGTGTTCCGTACAAATATATTCTCAAAGTTGAGTCAAAACGGCTTTAAAATGAGCACTTTAATTTTTTGATAATTTTTCGATTTTCTCAAAAAGTTTTATTATTCAGAATCTACGATTATAGGAAGTGTTTTTCTTGTTTTGAGGAATTCCATGCCAAGTTTGGTCTATACAATTCGGCACTAAAAGTTTGGTTATGGGATTCTGAAGACACTGTATAATCAATCATTGGTAACAGCAGTAACATCCACAACAATTTTTTTTTATCAAAAAGTAACTAAAATTAGAGATTAGAGAAGATAGAGATTATTTTTATTTGTTGAAAAACAGAAGAACAAAGGTACAGAAAGAAAATAAAGATCAAAAATATTTTAGTATGTAATAAAAATGCAACGTATTGTGTTCAGTTGTTTAATTTATCAACTCCACTCTGTAGGAAATCCTGCCACTGTTATTTTTGTGACAGTCCGTCAACGTAAAAATGTTTACCCCATCACCAAACCAGCCAAAAGATTACATATTAAAGGATGTGAACAATAGTCTGCGGTCGTCTCCACAGTTCACACCTGATGCACTGCCTAGAGTGACCCAGTCAAACATTGGGAAATTCTGCTTTCCCATACATTACGGAGACGACGAAGTTCCGGAAAAGAGACCCCCAGTCAAATTGGATCCCGTGATTAGGGAAAAAATGACAAACGCAGCTAGGGCCTCGTGGGTTGTAGAGCCGGGAAAAGATGATTTTCTTATCCATGACGTCTACAGGAAGTACACTTTATTGGAAAATTCCATTAATTATGATCCGAGATACAAACATAAAGGTAAGACTGCGGTGGAGCCAACTTCAGCTTTAAAACAAAGAAAATAAAGATAGTAGTAAAGAAATAGAACTTATTTTTATGGTAATTTAAAAAGAAAGAGACATCACCTCATCATCTACGCCTCTTTGTTGCCAAGATAGCTTTTCTTTTATAACGTTAATTGTCAATTAACTATTGGACGTATCGGACCGGGATTTTGGAGACAATTAAAAAAGGGTTACACTTTTATCTTCAGAAAGTTTTACATTGATAGATCATGTAATAAACGCGCTCGCAGCAGTAAAAGTTAATGTTAATGAACGGCCTACACGCAGGAGAAGGAACGCCTGGCCCGCGCATGCGCATGCCCTCGTCGCGCGCGAGATTTTTGACTTGAACGTTTCAAATTCGGTTCTACTACGATACTAACTTATTACGATATTGACTTCTAACGTATACTAATTAAACAATTAGTTGCAAAAAAACAACGAAATTAATTAACAAATAGCTGGAGCAACAATTTCACGGTCCACTGAATCGGTGTTTGGCACACATCACATGCTGGTCATTAGATTGGCCGTTTTTTCCATAAATTTCATCAACATCCATTGCTTTTTGCAATAATAATGCGCAATTTTCGAAAACTTATATTCCGCGTTCGACCTTTGTTTTACAGTTAACAAAGTAGTGAAAAAGACTCTAGGTACCTTAAATTGTAGGTAATTTAATTGCCTACAACATAAAATAACTAATATTCCGATAGGTCGTCTAGATTTTTGTGGGCAGTAAAAGAAGTGAAAAAAAAACACGTAAATTTGCCACTTACTTGCAATTTGCCAACTTACCGTCACTTATTTCGAGTTTTTTTGTGCAATAAAATGTTTACTATTTAGTAATTTTATCAAGTTTTCAGGTTTTATGATCTATTTCGAATGGAGTAGCGGTCAAAGTTGGATTTTTAATTTTAAATTTCTCAATAATTTTGGAATTTTTAGCAGTACCAACTCGAAAATTGGTAGCTTTATGTTTTTTGGTATAAGAATTACGAATTTGATGCTGAATTTGGCACAATCTGTACAGGGCGTTAGTGAGTTAGTTTTTTGTCTAATGAACTATGGCCAAGTGAGTCAACTCTTGTTTAATTCATCTAACTCTATCGATTTTATAGTTCTTACGTACTTTACGGGACACCCTGTGTAGCGTAGCTCATGTAACCCGTGCCTACTATGTACAGCTACCATTTAGAACCTCTTTTTTTAGAAAAAGTCTTTAACCGATCGTACAAATACGAGTTGGACTGTACGGAGGCGGTGAGGTTGGAGAAGCTCCGCCAGAAGTGCCAAAAGGAGCACGAGGCGTTCGAGGGTGCCTTCGACAAACTCGTCTACAAACAAATGGAGAAGGAGAAGCCCAAGATAAAAGTGGCGCCCTGCAAGGCCGAAGCGCCATTCTGGTGGAAGGCTGAAGGTAAGAAAACGGATTCTGTGTCTTCGGAACCAGTATTGCACGGAGAGAGACTCGAAGCACCGCCTGATGCCGACAAGACCTGCATCGGGAGGTGGATGGAGGAGCCGAATTTGGCGGGTTTCGTTATCGACGACCCTTGCAGGAGGAAATACGAAATTAATCTGTAAGTCTTGAGGTCATTTCCCTCAAAAATTAGCCCAGTTTTGGAAACTGATAACGTGCATTCTAAATGTCTCGCGCTTGCAAAATCTTTGATATCCCGGCTTCTGGACCACATAGAAATTTTTTTTTGTATTTAATTTGGGGTAGCTTGACGAGATAAACAAGATTATTAGTCATTTTCGCCTTAGAAGCAAAATAGTCCAGGAAATATTTAATTTACATTTTTTTACATTTACTTATGGTCATTTTAATATAATTATTTATTAGTACAACAGTATTTTTCGTGCAATACCTTAATTTTTTGGCTAATTACTAATTACTACAATTAAACTAAAAATCATTGAAACATATGCTATTATTATTTTCTTAAAAATATTCAATATTAACCTCCAACAAGCGCATCGCTGTAAAATGTTAATTGCGCATTCTACATTTTTTATAAATATAAAAAAGTTACCTCAGTTCCAGGAGGTCATAGAAAAACACTTTTTTTATTTCTTGAAAAAAATGACAGCAATTTCTTTCTATAAAAGTCGTCGTCATAAAGTAAAAACTGAAATAGTTATAGCTAACCGCCGTAAGTCATTTTTTGATCCTTAAAATTAATAAAATCGTCGAAATTTTTTAACAGCATAGTAATAATATACGAAGAAAATAAACCGAAAATTGTTACTGTATGGCCATCCGCTGAGAAGACCTAGCCAATTTTCGAAAACGTCTTTTTTTTTAAATCGATTATTCCGAAAAATAGGTACCTAATTAATATTTTAAATTTTTCAAAAATGCACTTTTTTGGTTTACCGCGGACTATGTTTATAGTCAATGACAAGTATGGAAACGTAAATGTAATCGAGTTATAACGAGCGTTCAAATAAAAACGTGGTCGAAGTTGGCTCTGACACATTGGACGTAGGGAGTAGCTTATAGCGACCAACTTAACCTCATTTCTCAACGAGCTGTATAGCAGCTGTCAGTTTCAATAACGTTAATGACTATATAACTTTATTTTAAAGAATAATCGTGATAACAATAACAAACAATTAAAGGAGCTGCGGAAAGTGTCCCCCTCCTTGTTATAACAATAAATTAAAGCAGCTGCTGAAAGTGTCCCCCTCCTTGTTCCAAGCACTTTTCACACCTGTTCCTCAAAGAATTAAAGACATTTTCTAAGATGCTCGGGGTATTGTTAATTTCACGAATCTTGTCTATAAGTCGAGCCTGCAGATGGTTTAAATCAGGAATAGGCAGTTCAAAAATAGTGTTTTTAAGGTAAGGCCACAAAAAGAAATCACACGGCGTAATATCACATGACCTCGGTGGAAATTCATGTTCAGCATTGAGACTTATTAGTCGATTTTGGAAAACTTCCCTCAACATATTCATCGTCTCGCCTGCCGTATGTGCCCTTGCGCCATCTTGTTGAAAGTAAAAGTTTGTAATTTCGTTTTCTTCCAGCTGGTTAACAAAAGGAGCGATAATTTCTTCTCTATACCTTTGCGCAGTAAGAGTACCATTAAAAAAAATAGGTCCATAAATCCTCCTTCGATTGAGAGCACACCAAACTCCAATTTTTTGAGCGTGTAGAGGGCCCTCGACAAAAAAGTTATCTGGTTTTTCAGAAGACCACATTCTCATATTCTGTGAGTTTACGTAACCACTTAAATGAAACCAGGCTTCATCAGAAAAAAAGGTGATATTATGAAGTTCACCGTAGTTGTTTAAAAACCATTCACAAAATACAGCCCGTCGCGGAAAATCAACTTCATGAAGTTCTTGCTGACAAGTTAAACGATAGGAGAACAAACGCAAATCTTTTTTTAACACTGTGTGGCAGGTACCGACTGATACTCCCACCATTTGTGATAAAACACGTACAGAAGTTCTTGGCGCATTTTCCATTATTTGTTGGACATTTTCTTTTAATTCTTCAGTCCGCTTTTTAGGTCGGCCGCTTCCTTCTTTTCTTGTTACACTGCCCGTTTCACGAAAAACATTAACACAACGCTGAACTGCACTTTGAAAAATTTTGTACTCAACAACGCCGGGAAATTGATTTTGAAATTCTATGAAACATTCCTCAATAGAATACTTCCATATTCCATCAATCTTGCGTCCATTTCTAAAGTAGGACTCTATGATAAACACTTTTTGTTCTTGAGAAAACACCATTTTAAACGCTTTTTAAAACGAAAATATTCAAATTGATAGCGGCGATATAGCGCTTTGACAGATGACGTTTAAGTTCATTTGCTATACGCTACGCCCTACGTCCAAATTTTCAGAACCAACTTGACCACGTCTTTATTTGAACGCTCGTTAGAAGAAGAGAAAAGAGAAGATTTTTAACTATTTTTTCGATATATCTCGAAAAGTAACAAAGCAATCGATACTTACATAATCACTCCGATAATAATTTCTGTAAGTGCTTCTCTATTAATGCTTAGACTAATAAGAAAGTAGTAGTTTGTAGAAAATTAAAAGACGAATCATTCATCAGAAAATATTCATGTTTGTTACCGTAAAGCAGTGGCTTACTATTTTATTTAGAAAAATATACCACCGATGCCCTGTATCTCCGCCAATGGAACATGTAAATTTTAGGAAAAGCCCTCAGATTTTGGACAAATTTCAAATTATTTCAGTTAAGTACTAGTTTTTAAATTATTTAAAAAAATTAAAAATATTTTTTGAAGTGTAACACCCTGTATCTTTTTAACGAGCGTCCTAGATTAAAGTTTTATAGGAAAGAAAGACTTAAAATTCACCAAAAAATACGAGATTTCATTTTTGGTCACCATTTGTGAATCACCCTGTATAATAAAGGCGTAAAAACCACAGGTGTAACAAAGAACCCTTATTAACAAAGTCAAATATATCAATATTTTTCGAAAATTTTCTATGAAGAGTTTTAACTATTTTTTTCCGTGGGGTACATCGGTTTTCGTGTACTTATACCTATAAAATTACAATTAAATAGAAAACCTTCTATAGGTAATTCAATGTTTCGCTTTAATTCGCCGTAATTTAACTTCTATTCACAATTCATAATGTTCGTATAAGAATTAAGTCTTTATTACAGTTATAGTAATTATCTCTATACTTAGGTACTTATGAATATCGTATCGTATTGACTGTTATGACTGTTTGTCCTCAACATTTGGTACACCATTCCAAGAAAAAAAAGTTATCTTGTAGACCTCAGTAAACAGCACAGGTACGCTTTGATGCCCGTATTTGGTGTGTAACCCTCCGGCAATTACTGGAGATTTCAACGCTAAGTCAAAAGAGTGGCTTCCTTTGTAAAAAAAGTTAACACCTGGTGATTGTATCATTTGATATGTAGAACTACCTGTAACTTATAAAATGAATGACTGTACTAGGTATCGATTTCGAATCCTGTTGCTTATTATGTTGTACAAAAGAAAATTCTTCGATATTTATCGAAGGGTATACGACCATAACGAAGAGTAGAGTCACCAGAAGATAAAACAATAGAGTCTTCAGTGTCAGATAGAGACACGAGCAACAGCTATTTGTAATGGGTGTTCATTATCATGAACATAGGATCTTAAGGATTTTATCTGTTGGATTCACGTTTCTTATACATTGTAAAAAAAATCGGTGTGAGTGAAAGCAACAAAGGTATCTACGAAGTGATTTCATTGAGTGAAATTATTGAGTCCATTTTCACTCAATATGAAGCATTTTGATAATTTTACTCATTTGTGATATCATTCGAACTAAAAATGACTATTTTCACTCAAATATAGGTACCCGTTAAATAAATTCTCCAGATAAACTCGTATTTGGTGCACTTGTAGGTAAATCGAAGTAAATGTCCTTATTATTGAGTGACCCCACCCCATTCTATGGTTGCCGTGCGTTGTCTTTGTCTATTCCCATCGTCTCCATTAGGTCATCTCGTGGCGTGGTGTACGGCGTGTAGTGTTAGCGACAAGTATCCGTTTATCCGGATTATTTTAGTGACAATTGTGTTTAAATGCAGTTGTTTGATGACAATAATTAAAAACAATAATATATTTAGTCTCGATTACCTAATACATATTTGGTTAAATAAACGGATAGTTAGACTGTTACCTATACTTGTTATTTATTTATTTATTTTAATTACAATATCCAACGGGCAATGCCCAGTTACAGGATAAGGTTACAAACTAAAAAAAAAGTAATAAAAATAGGTGAAAGAGAAAAAAATTATTCTTAAAACAAAATAAATACCACAAAACATAATATCTAAAACAAACATGTAAAATACAGATAATATTAAAATTTGGATAAATTTGAAGAAGTGGTTTTCCAGATATTTAAAAAAATTGTTTTATTTTTGATAATTTCAACGCCCTGTATCTCATAAACGGTGTTCATAGAGCAAAGTGATGTTAATTTTTGTCGTTTAGTAGGTACTTTCCCGAAGTTTGTCTATTAAAATCTGGACCACCTTGTATAGACGGCGTACTCGTATATAGAGAACACAATTTTTTCAACTTTTTGAATCGCTATATCTCAGAAATTGTGATTCTTAGGAAAAAACTGTAGGGACACTTTTTATAGATAAATGCATGAGCTACAATTTTTGTCGGACCTATTTTTATGATAAAACCTACCGTTTGGCTGAAAAATGGAAAAAACCCATATTTACGAAATTTGACCTTGAATAAATTTTTTTGCAGATGTGGGATCGATGGAGACTTTTCACATTTCATTTATAATAATAAGCTTTATGCTAATTATTGTAACCTTGAATGTCTATTTTCATCGGGCTATAAGTCTGTTTTGGACCATTTGATTACCTACATCAAAGGAGTGTGTAAAGATTGTAAGAGCGAAGGTGTTAATAGTTTCAAACAGCTTTTTGGAGTTTAGTTTTGTCTTGAGGAACAGGCACAATCCCTTTTTGTATTGCTATTCAAGATCTTTGTTGTCTGTTTTGATTATTACCATTACATATTTGTCTCTTTGTTATTTCAGAGTAGGGCAGCCTTTCAGGACAGAAGCCTGCAACTGGTACTACAACAACTACCCCTCGCCGGACACCGTGTTCCGCGCCAAAAGATTCATGTGAGACGAAAATTAAAAGGGAAGGCAGTCGCGCAGTGACTGCCTTTCATTCTGACACCTTGTCAAAATTATTCGAAAAATTAACCATTTTTAAATTTTCGTGGAAATCATGGAAAAAATCGCTACGGAAAATTTATTTTTGTTGGAATTCCTCGTCGACAGCGTGGACCTGAACCCAAAGTGCGACTGCGGGGAGGGCGAGAGATGCGTCTCCTTCCAATTCCTGGACAACGCTCCCCTGGACGTCTGCGAGGAGGACTTCACCCCTCCAAGCAAGCAGCAAGAGAATGAAAAAGATCAACTCAAAAGCGGCAAATCCTGCCTGTTCTCCCTATCCCCGGACCAGGCCAACCGAGCCCTGAACCAATTTGACATCTACGTGACCATTCTGAAGAAGATGCCCGCCGGGTGGTTGCCCGAAAAAGTGGAAATTGGCGAGGCCTTGATATCGATCGCTAATCTCTTTTCCGAGCTGATAAACAGCGTCGAATCTTCAGATGGGACTACTCCAACCGCAAAGACGCTGAAAGATTCCTTCGATATAGTCAGTTCCACTGCAGAAAGGATAGGCAAGATTGGGGTTTACATCAGGATGTCCTGTTTCGGGAAACTGATAGTCACCCAGTTCCAAATGAACCTGGGGGACAAGTCTGTCCTGTTCAAGGATAAGGAGGGGAAGTCTTTGTACAGATACAAGAAGGCCGGCAAAGGTAAGGGGGTTTTATCTTTGTCATTTTTAGGGCTATTTTACAAAGTATATGTCTGTCTTTGCTCGCACGAAATACGTTTTTCAAAACTAACGAAAAATTTGCTATTTTTGGATTAAAAAAAAATGAAACATCTCTATGTTTTGTTGTCTATCCTAGAAAATTGTTCGGTGTTTATTTAGTGAATCTTACACTTTTAAGAAACAGGTTTTCTTTTAAAAAATGTAGGCGCATTTTAGGAAACACGTATAATACCGAAAATAAATTAATAAAGAATTTCATATTTGGAGGTTATGTCCAATTTTATGGTCTAGTAATTATAGAAATTAGGTTGATAAGACTGAGGCAAAAAGATATTCGAGATCTTATCAATTCGACTGTACTGCAGAAAATGGTATGGTAGTGCAGGAAAATTCAGTTCGCTCTATTATTTTGCGATTTAGCAGACGCAGAATTAGTGATTTTTAAGGTCTAAATAATCACTAATTATTCTTAAATACCTTAAAGCTTTTAAACAGGTTTAACTTGTAGCAAAGAAATGATGAGATTAATTTTATGAAAAATTACACACGTCCATAAGGGGTGACTAACTTTTTAAGGAATCAGACTATGCTTTCTCGACGCGTTGAATCATTAGGTTTTAGAGATATCCTAACCTAAGAGTGCGAATCGTAATCAGCGACCTTGAAAACCTGAAGAATCAGTGTGGATTATAACCTCAAATATAGCGAAAATCCGTTTTCCGCACTTCTAGGTTAGGATATCTCGAAAACCTGACGTTATGCAGCGATTCTGAGATCGGAATAAGTTTATGTGCAAGTTTAAATTAAATCCTACTAGACAGGTTTGCTTTCAATTAATGAATTTGATGGAAAATCTATTAAACTTGTGTAAACTTGTTTGGATTTTAACATTATCAATTAAAGAGTATTACTTAAATAGTTTTATAAATACAACCAATCCGATTTTGAGGCTACTGTTGTATCGGATGCATTTTTGACGCAATATTTACACAGGCTACTTAAAATTTGAATTTAATATCATTATCATACCCAGAACCGTTTTGACATTTTTATTTAGAGTTTAGATTTGTAGATAAATATCTTCAAGATATTATATTTCAACAAAGTGTTCTTCTGTGTGTTCGCTTGTTCTTTTTCTATTTTGTGTTATGTGTAAAGTGTGTTTCTCAAATTTTGTTAGTGAAAATTACATTAGCAGGCAGTAAGAGTTTCTAGGCTCTTATTTTAAAAATATATACGGTTCTAACATAGTAACTATGTCCAATAAAAATTAAAAACAAAAAATGGTGGAGGCGCCGCTAGATGTACATTGTGACAAAATCACAAATATTTCCTAAACTGTTAATTTTACCGAGTCGAACCAAGAAGGTATTATCGTTGGTAAATTCTTCAGGGAACTTATTTTTGATACGGGCAGATTGTGATCGTCATCTATGCAAAAATTCTGGGTTATTAACCATTGGGCATAGTCCGTCCCTGGCGTTCTGGACATAATTAAGTTTCACTTACAACATCAAAAATAAGCTGTACGCATGTGTTATCAATCACCAAATTTGCAGCATGCTGAAGTTAATAGTTTAGAGACTGTAAATAAAAATAACTTTAATTTTCATCTTTGAGGGCCCGTAGCTTGTTAACGAAGGTCCGTATGAAAAAAAATTATATGAAGAACTGATATTATTTGGACCTCATCTATCTGTACTTCGACTTTTTTGTATCAATTACCGGGACACCCTGTATAAGCTATACACAAAAGACAGAGGGAAAAAGAGATACCACCTTTCTCTTGGTCTCTTCCGGATCATAGACTTTCTGTTTGAATAAACTAATTTATAGGTAAGTTTGTAGTATGCTACCCTCAGTTTTATACACAGTTTCCATAAAAGTGTTTTAAAATTATTAAACTACTGTAGTTTAATCATAATTGCAATCTTATCCTTTAATGTATTAATATCTTCATATTTAAGTTTGTACCTATACACTTTTTACTTCTCACATATTGTCAGGTAGTAGCTTCCATCAAGTTATATAGGGTGTTTCTGAAATAAGTGCGTGGTAGGAGACACGAAAATAAGACTATGTTCTAAATTGAAAAAAAAAAATTCATATGAATGTTTAAACAAATTTAAAGTCGTCCTTGGTGCGGCAACCAGCTGTACCTTTGATATCGAAACTGCCGCGCGAAGCAATGTGAAAACGTTGATGGCGGTCTTGACGGTTTACATTTTGCGTTCGAAAATGGTGAAATTTATTAAAATCTTGTTTAAAAGTAACACACAAATTAAACGAATAAACGAATTACTTACCAATAGACGATATGTTCTACAAAAATTGTTCAAAATTGTTTCCATGCGCTAATAAACATGCTTCCAAACGACTGTCAAAATTAGTCCGCATGCGGGCAAATGCGCAAGTCTCATTTAACACCGTATCTGCTAGTTCTTGATCAGAAAATATTTTATACGCCGGCTAGGTAATACTGCAATACACAACGCACGTGCACAAGATGCACAGAGTCGGCTTACATTTATGGTTAATTTTCTTAATTAATTATCTCGAAGACTTAATAAAAGGTGTTCAATAACGATCAAAGTTAGTGACTAAGACGTACGCAAATAGAATTTGGGTTTCCGTACCTACTTGTTTTCCTATTACGTTAAATGTATTTTGAAAATAGCCCTAAAATTATAGCCCCTTGTGTGCAAACAATAAAATAGTATTTGGTTAAAGGACGCAAAGGCAAGCAGGAGACTTGCACTCCAAGACAACCACCATCAGCGGGAAACAGCAGGATGCAGGGTCAGCATCCGGGCATGGGTAGAGGTAACATGGGTAGCGGCGGGAATGTACCACCGTGTCCCATTTCTCCTTGCGTAATGATTCAGCCGCCAGGAAATGGTATGGGTGGACCCATTTGTCCTTTTACACCGTGTATGTTAGATCAGCTACAAATGGGGCAGTATGGACAACCCAACGGAAATCCTAGAGATCGATTGCCACCTTGCAAGGAATGTGGAACAGTACCAAACGCTCCATGCATCCAGATGCAAGGTAGAAACATGGGAATGGGCGCAGGTATGGGTGTGGGTATGAGTATGGGAATGGGCGCAGGGATGGCTATGGGCAGGGGAATGGGTATGGGTACGAACGGAGCCATGTCGCCCTGTATTGAATGTGGTAATATACCCAACGCCCCTTGTCTTCCACAAGGTGGAATGGCTAGGTCTGGGGGCATGACGCCTTGCGTAGAGTGCGGCAACCTTACCAACGCCCCTTGCATTGCTCCACAAGGTGGAATGGCTAGGTCTGGGGGCATGACGCCTTGCGTAGAGTGCGGCAACCTTCCCAACGCCCCTTGCATTGCTCCACAAGGTGGAATGGCTAGGTCTGGGGGCATGACGCCTTGCGTAGAGTGCGGCAACCTTCCCAACGCCCCTTGCGTTGCTCCAGGAGAATACCCCTATTCAAGCCCGAACGTATCCAATACCCCTTGCCTAGAATGTGCCGGTCTGGCAAACCCCCCCTGCGCCCCTCAGCCAGAACCCGATGGGAACTACCAAGAAATAGGCGCCTCCATGGGCGGCAACTCCCTCACGATCCGGGTGCACAAGGACAAGAACAAAGTCGAACAGATAGACCCGAATACTGGTGCTGGAGTGGCGTCAGATACGAACAGCGAGACAGGGTGTTGCTGTTCTCCAGGAAAAATGGGGAAGAAGAGCAGACAAGATCGAACTTTGAACATGAGGCCCGGCATTCAACAGGGCAACCAAGATATGCCGTTCGCGTTCAAGATGGGAAAATCCGGAGACGGGGGCAGTAATGTGGTAGTGAACCCTCCGGTCGCAACTGCTCCGGACGGGACGAAGTTCACGGAGTTCTCGGACCCAAATAAAGAGCTGTTCATTTTGAGGGTGGGCAAGAAAAGCGAAGGAATTGACAAGAAACAAAACCTAGAGTTAGAGCTGTGTACACCGAGGGGAAAAGTGATGTAAGTTTAATTTGAAGCCTAGAAGAATGTTATTCATTATAATAAAGTAAAAGTTAACTTACGTAATGTCAACTGTTTCACAGAAATAAATTAATAAAATAGTGGCATATCAGTTGTTTTATTAGTAGACCAGGGCGGGTCTGTCGAAATAGCCCACTTCTTGGATATAAGAGGGGGCAAGCTAATTTTTGCTGGAATACCTTCAGTACAACTCATCTAATAAAAGTGTAAATCCCTAGATCTGGGCGAGGTCCGGAACATTTTCAAAATTGCAAAAATGTTAAAAAAAAATTAAAAATAACTGTTTTGTTTGAATTTTTTAATTATATCTTGGAACCTATGCATTTTGGAAGAATATTGGAGAGGAAAAAAAGTTAGAATTGAATTCTGTACAATATACTGTAAGTTAAAAATGTATAAATTTATTACCGATGTTGCACAATAGCAATAATTGATGAAAAAAAGTAAAATAATCAAGTTTTTTGGATAATTTTTTAAAAATACTTTAATTGCTACGAGGGCATTCTAATTTTGATAAAAAAACTTTAGAGTATAATAAAACAACACACTAAATTTCATTAAAATCGGTTCGATAGTTTTTGCAAAATAATTTTTTGAAAAAAATTTTGATAAAAAATGTTCGGGTTTTCAAAATATTGCACAGCCTCAAATAAAGCATCTAGATACTTGAAAATTGTTTCAACATTTCAAATGGTTATGAAGGTATGAACAAAACTGCATTATCTCGGCTACTAATGAACCAATTTCGATCTATTTTTTAAATTAAATAGAGAAATGAATAACATAAACTGTTCTTCCAAAATGAAAAACATAGGAGGCGTTTCATGTAAAACATTTTTAAAAACAGGGTTTTTAACATGTTTCAAAAACTGCTCCTTATTCGAGAATAAAATTTCAACAACCAAACTAAACACATCATACCTGGATCATAAAAGCTCTTAATTAATCTAACAAAGTAGTATGGTCCTGCATTTACGTACGTTCTTCTCAAACATTGAAATAGCCAATGCAATTCATTAGTTTTCAATTACATCTTACAATTTTTATGACAGTGTGTAGATACTGCATATTTTTAAATTATGACGTAATATTTAAATAAGTTCATGGCTAATAATTTGCAAAAATTTTTAATTAATTTTAATTAAGTCGTTAAATTTATATATTTCTTTGCATGCATGGTTTATCATTGATATTCCGGGTGTGTCGAAATGAATTAGCTTAATCTATATTTAGATAACAACAAGAGGTCAGCATTTTTAACTCTTTTGCATACAGCTTTTACAGCAGATACTGTGCGTTCATAAAAAAAATTGACAGGTGTAGGTACGTTTTGTGTACTAAAATTACTTCTTGAAATACAATTGTTTTTTTCTTACTTTATATCCTTAGAAACTTTAATAAATATGTGGAGATCGTGGTGCGAATATGGTACGGTGTGCTCGTCAGCCGATTCACTTTTGTCCTATCGACGTATGACGTCAGTAACGAGATACATACTTTCATTTTAATCAAAGTGGAGGGTACAAATACCGCACAAAAGCTGTTGTTTTCTGCGACTAGGTACGCAATGGTGGGGGGAAAGAAGCTTACAGTATGGTATGAATCGTGCTTCAAAAGTCAGTATGTGTAAACGTGAGCATAACGTTAAATATAGGGCCAATTTTGAAATTTTAAGAAAATTATCTGTTTTGCATAATAAAATTAATTATGTGAAATGCTCATAGTTCAATAGCTCCAGAAATTGATAGTTGTTAGAAAAACGACTGAAATGTGTTGCATTTCCATGCCAATACGTGCCTTGATCTCGTCAGTCTCAGTCGTTCATGTAGACACACCGTATTATATTCATACCACGGTACAGACTGAGATTAAAATAAATAAACTTGTTATTATTCAGATCAATTCTCTATAAAAATGCTTTAACATTTACGATTATTAATAAAGACCACTATTAATTTAGAAATATTGATTACATTTATTCATTTATAGACAATTAAAATTAATCTCTGTGGCAGACATACAATTGTTAGACGGATAGAACGTAGCGCATAGTATAAAAAGTTATATCACGAACGAATTAAATTTGGTACTACCACATATCTAATCTACTACATCAAATGTCTCTAGTAGTCCTTAATTTAAATTGCCCATAATGCTAACTGAAATCGCGAAATAGCCCTAAAAATGACATGTTTAGTTTAAAATGAATGCTTAGGCTTATGTAAGTCGTATATGGATTAGTCCAGATCTACATTTCCTGTTTGTTTACTAAAAATAAAAATTTGAATTGTATCTAATTTATCCTGATGACTGATAATAATTCGAGTTTATTAAACAGATTATACTCAGTTTGTTTTAAACACTTGAGATTTTTAGATAATAAATAATGAATATCTATGAAGAGAAAATTTAAAAGCATGTCTTTTTCTTTTCTAAGTTATTATTAATTACGTTAAGTAATTACTACTAAGTTATATTAATTAGTATTATTTTGTGTCAAGTGAATTTCGTAAGTTTACAAATGTAGAGCTACGTTATTTTCAAAGCTAATAAAATGAAGTTATGTACACTTTTGAATGGGAAAATAACATACATAATTACATATTATAAACATTGCGGTAAATTTATATGTTGTCTCATGAATGAGTTTGCAAAAATTTAGATATTTTTGTTTAGTTTTAGTTATCTTTGATAACAAGTAATAACAACACAAAGTATATCCATCTTTAGACTTAGAATGAGTTGCGATATTGAATTATCAGTAGACCATGGAAATTGAATATAAGTAATGTAGGTTAGTTTATTTTTAACCATGACAGGTACATATTTTAGCCCCTTTGCAATAATATAAGTCATAATAATTTTAAATTTACGGTAGCTACATGAGTTTCGAAACATTTATTAGAAGCCAAGTTGACTGCCAACAGAAAACAATAAAATCAATCCAGTTTATTAAAACACTTTTCCAATTTGGATTATTTTCTATCTGAAACAAAGCATTAAGAAATATTTGTATTACGATAAATAGGTATATAAGTGTTATGCATATTATTTTCAACATAATTCTCTGTGCAAACAAAATATTTTCAACATGCCTTATTTTGAAACCTGTTTAGTAAATTGAACAATCTTATGAAGATTTATGTACATGTTTTATCCCTCACTTTTTTTTTAACAACTTTAAAATTATCTACTAACGAATTTCTTTAGTGTATAAGAGAATGACCATTAAAATTACCTGGTCTCAGTCCCAGTCACTTTTGTTTATGATGTTAGCTTTCGAAGGAAAGGAAGTTTGAGTCGATGCCTAAGACACCAATTAAATTAATTTTTATATAAATTACATATGTACATGGTGTACATAATTTTATGTGACAAAATTTCAAAATCAAGTTACAAAATTGCAAAAAATATGATTTCTTTTTGTCCCATTTGGATGTAGACAGAAATAAACTTTGTATCAAAGTGTACTAACATAGATTTAAAACAAAATGACACTTAATTCAAACATTTCTGTATATTGAATCATTTTTAAGGAAAAAATCGTCAAGATGTGTGCACCCCAAGGTCTGAGGCAGCCCGAGCAGGATACAATGCACCAGGAACAAATTTCAACATGCAGAACCCCATGAGTCAATTCGCAGGCAACGCTGGTGGTTTTTACGGACAGGACCAAAACCAGGGCGGATACAACTTCCAATGCCCCACCAACCCTTGCATGGGCGACATGAACATGATGCCAGTTATGCAAACGCCCTGCAGAGAATGCGGAATGCTCCAAAACGCGCCCTGCCTCCCCCAAACCCAAAATTTCCCTTATGGCGCCTTTCCAAATACGATGGGCTACTACGGTGGACCCGGCGGTCCGCATATGCCTTCCTGCCTGCAACCTCCGGAGCCAGCGGAAGTCGTGAACCCCCCCAACACCCCCCATAACGAGGAGAAACTTGAGGACAACCCTCCAGATTCGGGCCCGGTCGAAGTGTGCGGTGAGACACCCATCGACGAAGACAAGGAAGTGTTCGTACTGAGAATTGGCAAGAAAAAGGAAGGTTCCGACAAAAACCCTAAGTTGGAACTGGAGATGTGCACGCCGAAGGGCAAAGAATTGAAGCCGATTCCCAGGAAAGAGACGAGGGACACCCAGTATGACCCCGCCGACGCGGCTCCCGAGGTGAAGGGTAAGAAGGGAAAGGATAAGGGCGGCAAGGGTAAAGACAAGAAGGGTAAGGGCAAGAAGAAATAACGACGCGGTGTTGCGTCAGGCAGTTACATCAGCCGGATAGACGCATTACACAGCGGTTTTACGTACCTGAAGAATGAAAGAAGCGCCGACGCCAATTGATGGACCGGGTAGGAGTGGGGCTCAGAAACGTGATCGTAGTTACTGTACCTTGTTACGTTCGTTCAGTTACATTCAGTCCAGTCTTTAGCATGGTCGGTGTTGGGTGCGTGTAACTTTTACCAGTGTTTCATGAATTAAATGGTATGTTTTTTTATACTATATTCACTAATAAAAACAATCTGACGGCTGTTCAATTTGCTGCCTCATTATTTTCGGCCATTTTCAACTTTTTCAAAGCACGCGAGGAGTTGGCGCCAAATATTTTGGCCTTTCACATAATACACATATCTTCACCGAAGGGTTTTTCAAGTAATTAGACGGAAGCAAATCCTTCAGATCATATCCACGTCCTTTTGAGCTTTACATTGGAATTGCGTCAGCTTTAGCGTGGCCATATCCATATGAAAGCACGTTTCAGTGTTGCGTCATCCTGAAAATTTATTTCAAGGGGGGAGCTTACACTTTAATGAATGATACATCTGTAAGATGAATAATATATACATCGATTTGATGAAAATGACGCCAGATTGTGTCTACTACTACGTTTACGCTATAACCGTGAGCACGTGGCCGGCTTCTTACGGTGCATGTCTAAAATAAGCAACTCGCAAGTCTATCTCGCTATATTTAATTTCAAACACACTGACACATATTTCGGGCGTGATTATTGGAGTTCTATTTATTGCATTTGTGGCTTCGCGATTTTGCAAATGTTGACCGGCATTTTTGACTGTTTCAGGTTACACTTTGTTCGATGCTCCCATATGTTGATAACCTCACTTTCCAGGCGACCATGTCGCTTTCTTTGGAATCACTATCTTTTAACGGCAACTTATTTTCACATTAAAATCACCTCGCAAACAAATGTTTGTATCTACCATCGTATAATGTCATATAAAAATTTAATACGATTAAACTCTTCGTATGAGGAATTTCTCTGAATAGTGTAATGGAAACCTCATAAAAATGTATATTTGTTCAAGGTTACTGATTTTAAATGCAATACAAATATTTGCAAATGCTTTAAATCTGAAATATGGGACATGGAAAATATGTTTAGAGTTTCGTTTTTCATTCTTATGTTATTCATGATTTTTCAGTTATGTTCTTTCTAAAGTAGGTAATCATGATTTGCATTGTAAAAGCAAAGGGGTTATTGTCATCTCCACCTCGGTTTCAACCTCAATACAGTTTTCATAAACTGACCTATACCAACAAACATATCGGGGCATTATGATGCAATACGTAAGCAAAGTTTCAGTCTGATTGTGAGACTTAATCAAACATTATTTCATCAAAGTTACAAATAGCAGTGTACACACAGCATTATTTCCCTTATCTTTTTTACCTTTCATTTGTAGGAAATTTTCTTGCGATTATAAGGCGACATATAAAAAATTTTTCATTATTAAACTACCTTTATTTTTTAAATGGACACCCTGTATATTTGTCGCTTATTGTCTTTGATATCACAAGTTTAATCTTATAAATTTCCTACTACTTTGGTCTTTACCATTTCTTCATAGATAGAAAAATTTAACATTGGTATAAGAAATGTATACAATTGATTTCCTCACTGAAGTCATTTGTATGCAACTCTTGAGATTGCAACACGACATATATAGAATTTTATATTAGCTCTCTAATTTCCTTTATAAGAACCATTGTACTCTATTTCTATTAGTTGTAGACGATTTCCATGGGATTTTCTTTGAGTCACTTGTTGTGATACTTTCTTATAGTGAATGTTTCGCGTTTTTGAGGTACAAAATAATTTTTTATTATGGGATTTTATGGAATTTGAATATATTGACACTGTTTAATTATGAGGAAATACATTTTTTTCCGAGGCGTTGCCCCGGTTTGCCCTGCTATATCTACGCCACTGTGCCGGTATAAACGAAATAATAAACTGTAGAGCTCTCACGTTTCAGACAAAATCAATACTTTTACTTCTGAAGAAGTCCACTAGTCTATACTACGCAAAATGAGTATGAGAAAATCAATGGTTACATATGTTTTGTATAATCCTTATAAAAATAATTCCCAAGCAATAATTTTTAAAGTAAAGTAAAGAATAAAATAGGACAGGAAAAGGAATGATGTTCGTTTGGATGTATTATGAATATCTAAATGTTAAACGAGTTATCACGATTAGAAGGAAAGTATATCGAGGAAGCATTATTGATTCGACGATTCGACTAAATATTCAATGAGTATTTGGAAAAATTAAAAATAGATCAATAAAAATGATACAATTAGATGTTGATAAACTCTATTGACTTCTGCGTATCGTAATTATTTAAATTGGGGGATAGAGAAAAATACAAACAGAAAAATTTAAATGAGGAGTTGCAAATCCATTTACATAAACTAAGACTAATTAGAAGTACAACATTGAAAAATTTGTTTCACTGAATTATAAAAAATTATTTACAAAAAAGTGCAGAGATTATTTTGTCACAGTATTTACAGTTGTGAGTATCTGAATCTCATGGTAGTTGTGGATTTGCAATAACGCTTCTCAAATCATCTGTCTTTAATCCTCAAATCACTAAGACGTAGTAAGCACGGTTCACCGAACCTCCAAAAGTCGTTTCAGTTTACTGAACTGTTGCAAAATCTTTTGTGATTCATTGGAGCATTGTAAAAAGTAGACAAGTGTTACGTAATTAACCAGAAAAGTTGTAGATATACAACGTTTCTGTTAATTATAAAAACTGAAGATTAAAAATACTAGTAGGTATTGAAAAATGGTAGGAATCGTGATTTGTCCGTCCTCTTGCATATTGATACTTCTCACAATCAGTTTCACTGACAATAAAATTTTATTATCAAATAAGTGGTATCAAGAATATTTAATTTTCATTGCATCATCCGTAAAAAATCGACGATTCGCAATAGTTACCTGAAAATATAATTTTTCATCAAACGGAAGACTTTTATGGTTCCCCGAAATCCTTTTAAAATTTTTGCAACTCATGTAGGCATAGTACGAATAGTTGCAGCAATCTTAGATAAATATTTGCTCAAGATATTAAGAGTACATACAAAAAGATATGAGCAATTTGTATTATTAATTTCGTGACCAAGAAGTAATTATTTCATAGAAGGTTTACACTGATGAAAATGTTAATTGATAAATTACCAACACGACAACGTACAAACGAAGAAGCAAAGAAAAAATATTTTTTTTCATTTAGTTAAACAAGCGAATAAAGTTTCTGGAAATGCCTTATTTAAAGCCTTGGCATACAACCAGGTTGATTACATCATAGCAGATAACAGAAAGATAACCATTGCGGTACCATCAAATTAACTGATAGAACACTGTTTGTCATAATATTTAAAACAGTATATATCCAAATAGAGGCTGAAATTCCGATAGCGTTACAAAGAACTGACCACAAAATTGATTAAAAATGGTAATTTCAGACTATCTGCGGAAATTTTGTCCCGTATTTCTTGATCTTTAAATGGCGTTTATACTGACAATTTATTTATGAAGAAGTTGGACACTTCTAATGTACCCAATTTGTAATATCAATTCATGAATTTATTCATACGTCATCAATTTCCATGTGAAAGCAGAATTATATATTTCTTTCATGTTATTCATCTAACAAAAAATATAGTAATTAACAGGAAGTAAATTTTCTTTGTAAACGATGTGTGACTTGTAGCGATGTAGAAAATATTAATCATCGTTGTAGACGACATCTATTAAGTAAGCGTGATAGAACATGATTTGAAGGCACATTTTTTAATCCAAATGACATTCTGATGAACTCCTAATATCTATTGCTATTGCCGGTTGAGAATGCCGTTTTCTCAATGTATTTAGAATCTATTTCTACTTATTGCTATTCACAGACTAAGTCTAATATTGCTCAGCGAAAAACACTATAGGGCTCACTTCATTTTAGGTTTAATTTAAATGGTACAATATAAACTATCAAATATGGAATAACTGCCCTATTAGAATTGTTTGAACAATCTGAAGCAGATCAAAGTCTGTTATAAAAAGTCTCTATACCTTGTGCAATTTGCGTTTCACATTAATTAGGTACCTCTTTCAACGCATATAAATATTTTTGTACAGAAGCAATTCGCGTGTTTCGCTTTGCCAAACTTTCACCTAACAATTCCGTGACGTTTTCGCGGCGCCCACAGAAAAATCATTGCCCATAAAATGTCCGCCACGAGCTCGATAAGCTATCACGTGCGTGGGTTAAATGAAGATAAACTTGTAGTAAAACTATTAATATTAAATATTTGACGAAATGAAGCGTAGTATAAAGCCGTCATTGGCGTTAATTGCAGGCGTAAAATGTTTCTAGTGCATGTTACTACAATTTTTGCTGATTGCAAAATAATTATGTGTACTGCAAAAGCAAAATGCAGTAATTACACGATGAGATAACAGAACTCTCAAATAAGTCACAATATTGTATTTGCAAATCCGCTATCCCAAAGCGCAATGTCTACGTCTTATTCCTTCTAACTGAATGCCTTCTTTCTCAGCCTCGCGCAGCTTTGCCCGAGTTAAAAACGCAGACTTGTGTGCGTAAAAGTCTAAATCACCATGCAGCACGAAATCAGAACATCTTCATAGATTTTTCAGAACAAACATTAGACTTTTTCATATGCATACCAGCTTACTCGATTGTTTTGAAATTGTGAAAATTGCTAATGTCAGTTCTAGATTAACAATCAAGAACCTTCTTCCTTGAATTTTTGAAGTGTCATTTTTCGTTTTGCAAGATATGTGATGTTATGATGGCAGATACTGATTTCACATGCTTTTATATTTGAGTAAATTTTGGTGTATTGGAAATATTATTCAAGAACAGTATTATTTGATTAGTCTTTTTTTTTCTGTATTTAATTACTGAAATTTGCAGCTCTATTAAAATCCATATTTACATATTTGTTTTCTTTAAGTTAACAATATATCAAGTTCTGCGTAGTACCTAGTAATAGATACCTAGTTGTAATTTTATCAACGACAAAGGTGTTTATCAAGGTTAGAACGCAGTAAACGTGGTGGTTCTAAATTATTAGTATCTTTAACAGGAATGCGTGAAAATATGGAACTCCAAATCACGCGGTTTATTAAACAATACTTGAGATTTGTCTGACTTAAATTAAAATAGTTGCAAATGTTTTTTATTGTAACAGCACGTATCAATATCTTCACTATTCCAGTATTCTAAATAAAACAGAAAGTTGTATCCAGATGAAGAGTTAGAGAAGATTTTATTCGGTAAACATTATATTTTTTACATTCTTCCAATCCAGCTAAAATATACATACCTACTTCTACTTTCAACAGAACAATAAACCTACGAAGATATCGAAAATATATTTCGTTACGATAAACACTTCCTTTTTTGAAATCATATAATTTAATAATAGAGCTTTCTGACGCTTGTAATGTTCCCTAAAGCCAATTTTATGAAACCCTTTAAACCTCAGCTTCTAAGTGACTGGAACCGTTACTGGCTTCTACTGGACCCTAGATCAATAATAGCTTTTTACGTTTTAAATTACTATGTCATTGGAAAGCTTGGCAAATGGGTTTATTTCGTATAATTGATATAAAGCAAATCTTTGATCACTGACCAGAGAACTGGAAACTTTTAAAAACTGTGTATTTTACACATATTAGCATCAATTAAATGTGGAGAGCTAGTTAACCATTTAACTGATCTTTTCCTGTTTAATTCCGAAAAACAACAACTCACAATAATACAAAAGTATGGGTGATTTTGAGTAAACTCGCAAAAAGTACCTATAACCTATTTCAATTCTAATAATATGTTGGAAATATATGTTAAAATATGCCGACGTAACTGATACATATGCATGTTTTAGCCATTATTGTTTGCCTATTTATAGAAAAAATTATAACATCGCGCTCTTATCTAAAAAGTGTGGTATTGTGCAGCTAAATATAGTGCTACAATTCTTTTCAAAAGCACACTATTTTTTCTAACTGACATTTGTCTGCTTATTAATCACTAATCAGCAATAACCACAAAGAAAAACATCAATATAAATATGAATTTGTTTTGTGAATTTTGTACAAGTTCTGGAACTGGGTGTTATAAATTCGTTGGAATGCATAATACTGAGAAGTCATATTTTACATATAATTATATTTTCTTCTCAAAATAAATTTCTACCTATAACCTCTTATACCTAACATACATGTAATGTACATATCCTACTTGAGATATATTTACTTCTATCAGGTACTTGCTCACGTTATTATATTTACTGTTTAAATAATTTAATAAAGTAGCTATCGACATGAAGCTGTATTGAGATAAATATTAGGTGAGTATATAATTAAAAATATCTACGTCAGTGGTTTAGAAACAAGGAGTAATTATTATTATTACTATCATGTTTTCAATATTAAGAGTGTGACCATACAGCCATCCACAAGACAATAAAAGGTAGGATCAGAAAAACGTAATTTAAATTGAATGTAATATTTAAACACTTTAATTTACAACAATTAAAATAAATTGAGCATCATTATTTAGAAATAAAAAAAACTCTGAAAACGCTGAAAGTTTTAATTTCACAGTAAGCAAAACAGGAATTATACAGGGTGCTTCATAATAGTATGTCTTTATTCAGGGGGTGAATCTGCGCATAATTTTAAATAAAAAAGTTCATATAAACATATGTCCATGCTTCATTACCACGGTATAGTCTTTCCGAAGTTAGTTGAACATGTATAAAAACGCGTATCAATAAAATTTAATGAGTTTCATAGGCGTCCTTAAAAAAGTTTTCTGCTAAAGGTAAAAAGACACGGGTCTTTTCAAGAACAAGGATTTAATTCCCTGTTCAATTTAGAAACTTTTTCGTCCCTTGCAATGTTTTCGTATCTGCTGCCGTTTTCGAGCAAAAAAATAAAAAATGATTTCCTGTAACTCGCTAAATTAAAAACCGAATTTCAAAGTATGAACTTTTGTACTTAAAACCATACACAGATTCACCCCCCTGAATAAAGACATACTATTATGAAACACCCTTTATAACAATTGTTAAAAAAATATATTAGTTTGGTTCCCTTATGCACCAGTTAATAAATTAGTGTTATGGGTACGAATGTTTACGAAGAAAATATACTCATTTATCTGCGGTATAATTGAGGTTAGTGTTTTCATAATATTGAATATAATAATAACAATAATAATACTGATTACGAGTGTGGTTTTTCTAAAAAATAATTGCTCTCTAGTAACTGCTCCAATTTTTTATTTCTAAATATAAATTTTTCGAATTAAGGATTAATAAAAAAAAAGTGTATACATGGTGTTTATAAATAAGTGCGAAACATATTAGGGGGTGGTTGTCGAAGTTATTTTGTGAAAAAAAGTTCGTATAAACGTACGTTGAAATATGCTTTGTATCCGAGATGTTTGAATTTTAATTTTTTATTTATTTTTATTAGAATTAAATTAGTTGAGAATAACTTAAATTAGCAAAGCAGGATTTTGTAGGACATTTATTATAACTTCTGTTAAGTTTAAGCTATCATGAAATCATGAATTTTTTTAAAGTTTAACTCCGAATCTGTAGAAAAACGGTGAAAATATGGATTGATTAATAAATAATTTTGCATACAATTATGTATTCTTTCTGCATTTTCTGTGGTTAATGTGAGTATAAAACAAATTTGAATTTTTTGTTCGCGAGATAGGTAGATCAAGAAGAGAGTCCGCTGTAAGAGCGACAAAGACAGAAGACTTTAATAGTAGGGCAAAAGATCAATTCCGTTGTGAAACAGCAGATGTAATTCAGCATCTCAAACATATAAAACGTTAGTCTGTATATATTTTTAAACGTGGTAGGTAGACTGTAAAACATTTAACGCGACATTCTCTTCTTAAAAAACGGACATTGACTTGGATAAACGAGTTCGCCTTAGCAGAACTATTAGATTGCAGTTTACTTTCATAAATTATAATTATAAATTTAACCCGAACATATACTTCCAATAATTGTACGGCGTTACATTCTAACAGGTACGATTTCAGGTTAAAAATGCGCACACGATGGTATATTTTTACACTTATCACCTTGGCGCTAGACCAAAGCGAAGTCTATTTATTTTCGCTGCATTTGCAATTCATTTAACACACTCATGTCTACTCGTATATACTCAGTGATCTGTTCCAAAATGGACTAAAACCCTGAATTTACTCGGTACAGAAAATAAATAGGTACTTGAAATTTTTTACATAAAAATGTCACGGTAAAAGTCAAGATTTTTCTACCACTATGTAGGATTTGACAGAAATGTCAACTTGTCAATGTAAAAGATTCCTTCGGGCATATGTCCAAAAAACCTCTTCAAAAAACCTTATAAAAAGAAGTCTACTGTTTCGACTGCTGTTGCTGTATGACATGTTGAAAAGTTACTAAATCATTGTTCGATATCGAGCACCATCCACAGTAACAACGTTTCCAATATCTTTTTCGTGGAGGTATGGACACTCCACCAAACCAAAAACCACACCAAACAGTTACTTTTTGTGGATTTATTGGTTGTTCCAATTATTACTCAAGGGTTTTCTCCACTCCAGATACGATAATTTTGTTTGTTTACATATCCACCAATTTCAAAATGAGTTCCGTCACTATAGAATTTGTTACATTAACAAATGTACAACGTAATCCATGATCAGTGGGCAATAATTCTTGTGTTAACTGTATTTTGTAAGCCTTTAAGTGAAGATCCTTATGAAAATATTGAATAATAATAATAAAATAGATTTATAGGATATTTATGAGTTCTGCAGTGATACTATCATTGACAGCTGCAATATTTTCTTCTGAACGACCACTACGACTGTAAATTTTACTTTAATCTTGAATTGAACCAGTTTCTTTAAATTTATTTGTAATATTTTGAATGGTGCTGTTTGTTGGACAATTTGTTTTTCCATAGTTTGCACGATATTGAAAACTCGCTGAAACCATCTTAGCGAAGGACATTTGTTGTTAAAAATGTTAAACTTCAATTAAAAAATTCCCTTTTCAGCATTTAATAAGTACATCATAAGCATAAGAATCGTCCAGTGCAGTTTCAGTAACAATTAAACATTTTTTGTACTTCCTTTCCCGATATATAGATTTTTCAATTTTATTGACTTTTTTTAAACAATTTCGCAATTGAAAAACAAAATTCAACATTAATAACCCAACCTGTCTTGTAGAAAATTTGATTCTGAACAACTTTTTCCGCCATGTTTCTACTTAACATCAGCTCTCAAAAAACCAAAACCATTCCTGTGCAAGAAACACAACTCAGATTCGAACACCCGCTATAAAGACCTCACAGTCACCGTTAGGTTGGGTTACCCCGTACAATGCAGTTGATTGATAAAATTAATTTATTTCTCGATTTTTGTTTGGCAATTATAACGCGTGTCGAGGTTATATGCATGTTTAACATTTAAACTAACACGACTGAATGATATCCGTGTTGTTTTCAAAGGATAATTCTCACCAGACCTAGTTAAATCGAAAAGGTTTGTAAATAAAAATAAATAATATTTATAATTTCTGACCTCTGCTTTTATATATAGCTATACAGTGTGTATCATAAGATATGTAAATAGGTATATATAAAGAATATTTTTTTAATTTAACAGATCTAGCAAATTTTTCTAACGACTCAAAAATATTTTAATAATCTTGTAGTAGGTACAAATCTATTTAAAAAATGTAATCATGTCTGGCACCAAATAATATACGTGCGAATACTAATAGTTCTTTGCATATATAGAGACTCCATTGTTGTATAAAATTGGCAAAGCTGATATAAAACTATTTTTGACGCCCGCTAGAAACAAAAATAGTTATCGAGATTTGAAGTTGGCCCATATTTTTTTAAACAACCAAAAATAGAGCTAAGGTAGTGTGGGAACTTTTGATATGGATTACAAAAAACGAAGTGTAAAGAAAATGTATCAACGCGTATTTAACTTCCTCCAATCATTAATTTTACTTCTACATTTATCTTGTTTAATACGGCATGAAGTTAAAAGGAAATGATATTCGAAATTACAAGTAAAATTTATAATTTGTTTCTTTACTTCATTTAACTTTAATCATTATCTAACTAAATAGAATTTTGCTTCTACCATGAATTTTCACTAATTCTTTATTATTAAACCTGTCTGTCGGCTATTATATTTCTTAATTAATCTGAAGAAAATTATATAAAAAAACACGCTTTATATAAAATAATGATGCAGAGAGATCATTAGCCATGTGTTAAATTTGATCTGACAAGGGAAATTATCAATTTAACTGTTATTTATAGACACTATTTCATAAAACCTTATGAATATAATAAAAGCACGTGCCGTAGACTCCTACACATTTAGGATGGTCACCATTTTACGTCATTTATGTATAAATAAAATATTGATTAAAAAGTCACGTCAGTTGTACTTTTTATTTAAAACCATTCATAATAGTCCAGGCGCTAGAGCAGTAAAAGTAGGCTTTAGCGTTTGTTTGAAGTAATCTATTTTGTTGTACAGAATCCTACATATTAAATGTAGATTAAGAATCCGAGTTTGCCTATTCCAAAAAATCATTGCTAAATTCAGGGGAACAACAAACATACGAAAAGAACGAAAAATCACCAGGTTTTCGACAAACTTTTTCCTGTAACATTGAAAGTAAGCCTTAAATAAAAAAGTCATTTTTTGTTTACTTAACGATTTTCAGTTATAACAACTGCGAATCAAAAAAGTTGAATTTTGCATTAACAATGGGCGAAAAATAGAAAATCATAATTATGTATATTTGTAGCGACTTTTAAAATAAGTAAATATTTATAAATATGATCGATCGTTGCAAAATTTTTAGGGTGGAATTGACATATGTTTTACTATTTGTTCACAAAGTTTCAACAATATTTATAAATATTTACTTATTTTAAAAATTGCCCCAAATATAAAAAAAATCTTTATTATATTTATAATTTAAAGTATATGATAATAACTGAGATTTCTCTACGTATCATGTTGATAAAAGCAGCACAATAAAGGTTTACTAACATATTTTTGCGATTGTAAATCTCGTCACGTTAAAAGATATATTTTTCTATCTAAACGACACCACTTGCAATATTTGAATTTGAATTAAATGTGGAGATTGTAGAATATAGGACAGAATTCCTCTCAGAGGATAAACATCTTTAAGTGGCAAATGTTTTTATTTTTACACTTTTATCGCATTGAAAATTCATTTTTATGGCAAAATTGTTATATGTATAAGTTCTGTGAAGTTCATCATAATATAATTGTACATTTAATATGTTTTACAAATGAAGAGGTGGTTTCCAAAGGAATTTTAAATTTCAATACTTTAGAAGCTTTGGAGCTTAAATTGTTAGAAAGTTTATTAGTTAATTCGCTAATTCTTTCTGACAAAACCAAAACGATAAGCGAAATCTGTAACCTGTAAACTTGTAATCTGTAACCTGTAAACCTGTAATCAAAATTTATATTGGCATATTTCACATGATTATCGACTGTTCGGTCAATAATGTTAAATTTGGAACCATGACCTTTTAATTCCACTGGCAAAGAAATGAAGTCCACATTCCCAAAGCCTGACCTTGATAATGGAAAATCATTTGTCCACTTGGAGAAAGAGTTTGATACCTATGCCGGTTATAAAACCCACACTATTTATATATCCGTTGCCAAATACCGGTTGTAAAGGTGAAGGTGTTGTCGTAAGTGCGGTATCTACTGATACCGACCATATTTCCGTCTGACAAGAGAGGGAACCTCAGTCCATAATTAAAGCAATCTTAATTTGGAATCAAGCAATTAAAAATATGTAACATTTAATCCCTAAACTAAACATTCCACTTATCACAAAATCTCATATTAACTGATAATGGGAAATCCAGTTTCATGAACTTTATCAACTAAATTTATTAAAGAATAAATTAATTAATATATATATATAATAATTATACCGGGTAGGAAAGTACCGATGGTCTATCTGAAGTTACGTGAGAGATAAAGTAAGCCATAGAAATCCATGCGATAGAGAAGGATGGCTATAATGAAGGCGTCTCATAGTCACCGCCCGTTTTGCCCTTCCACAAATAAGATCCACTTCTTATTTGTGGAAGGGCGAAATGGGCGGTGACAATTAGACGCCTTCACTATACCCATCCTTGTCTATCACATGGATTTCTATGGCTTACTTTATCGCTCTCACGTAACTTCAGATAGACCATCGGTACTTTCCTACCCGGTATAAAAATATTATTGCAGTGTTGATATGGCAAGGTAGTGTTCGCTTTCCTCATATAAATATTATACATATACAGGGTGTTCCACCTAAAAGGGATTCTTCTGTAACTCTGCAACTGTAAAATTTATAAAAAAAATTGTTTTAATAAAACTTGTCTGGAATCATGTGGGCCATACAAAGAAAATATTTTTAGGTTTACATTGTGTTCCATTTCGCGTGAGCGGTACATAACTTTGTTATTTTAAATGGAACGCCCTGTATATTATTGCGTTTTTGAATTCTTTGGTTAATATTAGGTAGAGTTTATTAAATGTACATGGTGTTTAAAACTTATCGTTTTCGAGATAATCATCAAGATAGTATGGACATCCTTATATCAATCGAAAGGGCAATAGTTACAGCAATAATTAAAATATTATAAAAAAATATCGAACCTGACAGTGTGTTTTTGAAAAACTGATATTATCACCGTTTCGTGACAAATAGGAAAATACTTATTTTATTTATATCAAGATGACTTTGAATTTGAGTTACAATGACCTAGAGGTTATGTCCTATTAAGATAAACCATTAGAAGTATCAAACACTTCCAAGAAAAGAAGAAGATAGGAGGCACTTAAATTATCCTTTACTGCAGTTCTAAAAAAATAATTTGTTTATATTTAATACATTTTCCAATAAATATAATGTAAACTGCATTTTAAAATATAATTTCCAGATAAATTAACATATTTGTATCATTTTAAGACTGAAATAAATGATTTAATACACTTTTTATATTGGTCTGTAATTTGATGAAGGGTGATCCTTTGGTTAAATTGAAAATAAGGGAAAAGGTTCATCTTTTTGTTTTGATTTATTTATTTACGAATACACTACCTTACAGTTACATGCTAAAAAGTTAATTAATTCTTTTGTAAAGTATTTTTTATTGATTTTTAATTCAAACTAAAATTTATTTTATTTTATCCCTATAAGAGCTCTTGCAGATAAAGATGGACAACAAAATGGATCTCATGGAAATTTTGTAAGATGCTTGCCTACGCTCTGTCACCAAAAATAACGGGTTTATTGCACTACAAATGAACGTCGTGTCTTGTTTTTGGTATTGAATTTTGAACAATTGCCAACCCGTACACAAGAACCCCTACGTGTTTTCTTCATGTAAGACGCTCGTTCACATCCAGTCAGTTTTAGATTTTCCGAAGAGGATCAGGTCGGAAACCAGATCTAATTCTGTGATCATCTTGTACAGGGTGTTCTGTCAAATCCGTAAACAGCGCGCGAATAAGTCGCAATAAAACATTAATGAGTTTTAAATAGACTTCTAACAGGTCGATTAAATTAAATTGTACGCTAAACTTTACTACAATCGCTGTTGATTCGTCAGTGCCGAATAATGCGCTGGCGAGACTGGATCCCACAATGGAATACTTGAGACCAGTTAAGTCAATTGCGAAAGATTAAAAGTATCCGTACCGGTGATTGACAAAGGAATAACTCAATTAACTAATTATAAAGATGGCACTGTCCGGGGATAAATATAGCGAAACGACATAATTTGACCTGTTTCATCAGCTGACACTGGGTCATTTAAAAATGGAGGTCGGTCCGAAGATTAGATTGGAGATGGGGTTGTCGAACGAAATTGGAATTCTATTACGCATAGAATTAGTTCATTTTCTTTGAATATTTACAAAAAAATCTAAAAATTAAAAGTATTAAGTAGTTTGCCCAAATAAAGGCAATGTTCTATACCAGTGGTCTAGAAATACGGAAAATATTCGACTAAGAGATTTTACGTATTATTTTGCTAAAAGTAAAAAAGTACAACCACGCCAGACAATAACAAAGCAAATGATGCATATACGTATCTAATTTTTATCAACTGAAAATAAATCGTCTATATTTAATATTGTTTACTTTTCTTATCTGTGTATGTATTTGCATACTGTCCACCGTTTTGAAACGTGAATCAAATTCCCATACAATCCGATTTTTCCGACATTTATTTTACATTTCATAATTCTAAAATAATAAAGATTATAAAATGTAATATAATCGTATACGTTCGTAAGTAAAGCACAAACTATAGATTGTATTAAGTCGGGTCCATTTTTTAATTTGAATTAATTCAAATCCAATATCTTCTGTTTTTGTAGTGTTTTAAAGTGTAGTATAGCCAAAAATTCTTATTTTAGGTAGGTGTCTAAACAATTTTGTATAACTCTTTAAAAATTGATTGACAATAAAAATAACGAGAGTACATATTTTCCAAAATTTGACACGGAAAAAGCAAACAAAATAAATTCTGTGTATTTTTTGTTTTTTGTTTCATTGGCTGCTCATTTTGGTGCAAGAGTTTTTTATAGGTGGTATGAAAAAGAAAATCAGCGGAAAACAAAAATAATGACACCAATAAATCTTCAGATTATCCTTATCCTGCAGCTTACGCTTGCATCCTAGTTCTGCTATCAGGAACCCATTCTAGTATGTAAACAAAGTTCAATGTTAACTGATTATACCCCCCGTTAACTTCACTTTTATTGTGACATGGTCTTATCCTATTTAATTATCCCGAAAGGTTATCGGTACTTGAAATGAATTTTGAACTGAGTATATATATTCATAGTGGCCACATGATTTCTTCATTGCTCTTTTCAACCCCCCTTTCCCATTTGTAAATAGCATTTATTGCAAGCAGGTTTAGAATATTTTCATACCGTTTTGGTATTTACAGATATCGACTTGAGCATGAGTTACTTATAAATCAATACTACCACATATAACAATAACTTTAGAAACTATGCTGTCAATTCTTGTTGGTACAGGTGAGTACAAGGGGGGTGGTTTTCGGTAAAACATTTTTGTACGGCATTTCTCAAAAATGTACCAACAAGAATTGACGGCATAGTTTCTAAAGTTATTGTTATATGTGGTAGTATTCATTTATAAGTAATTCATGCTGGGTCTAATGACCTCTTGAAAATTTCCGATGGGCTTGTAGTCTATTTTCATTTCTTGTAACGTAAAGAAAACATTTATAGGGTGGTGTAATATATACATTTATTTTTTGTTTCAGGGCCAACAGTCAACCTAATATCAAAAATATTTTGTTTTTATAAGAAGACGTAGAAGTAACAATTTCTCTTGACAATGGTGAGTATTTTTTTAATTATATTAAAAATAGTTGTTGCCGAAAATACCGCGAACTGGAATACCATTAGGTAAATCAAACGAAGAACTAAAAAAAGATATAGAAAGTAAAAATAATTGCATATACAGTCTGGCCCACTAAGAATCATTATACTAAATTTTTTGGGGCGAGTTTTCGAGTGAAATTTTATCACCTCAGAATTTTTTTTTGATAAAAAAACTGGCTGCGTAGTCTTAATCAAGCCCGATATAGAAAATTTCAACGATTTATAAAGCAGATCATTTTTTTATGGCCATAAAGTTTCCGTTTCAGTTTAACAATCTAGGAGGCACTGAAAATGCCTGAAGATTGGCCAATTACTGACCCTGCAGTCAGCATATAAATTATTGTTACAATTTTCACTGATCTGAAAACTTAACTATACTTTGCTAATGTTAGTTTTTAAATTGAAACAAAAACTTATCAAATTTACTCTGCATTGTAAATTGTCGAAATTTGAGATGTGATTTTCGGAAAAAAATAAGCAGTAGCCCATGGATTTGCACTTTGAGGATTGTAGATATGTTTCAAAAAAAGGGGGTAGTCTTGGTTCTTAGTAGGTCAGACTATGTATGTATGTGTAAAAATGTCTCACAATGTTCAATATTACTTTCATTTCATTCAGTATAAATCAAATAAAAAACTGTATTATAATAAGAATATAGCACATTGATAATAGAAGTACAGTAGGTTAATGCCTACCAGTGTCAGATTTTAAAATGTTGTAATATTATTCCGTATCATAAAAGTCTTAACCTTGTTTTGAGCGGTATTTCCATTTCAATAAATATTAATGCGCAATACATAATACAGTAAGGAAAGTACGGTACACAACACGTAGTACACATAAATATAATGGTTCTAAGAAGACCTAATATAATTTTGTACATATAATACAATCTTTATTAATGTGCTTGATTCACTAAAACATTGAAACAAAAATATAAACTTGTTTGCACCGACACATTTCTTTCTGTAAATGCATAAATGAAAATATATGTCAATGTTTGCTGAATTAAAAATTGTTTTTATTTATGCAAGAAGCTACATTGTTATTTCTCTGAAATCAAAATAACGATCGACAAAATTAGATAATATTCGTATCCATGAACTGTTTATTTTTTTTTAACAAAATGTGTCTTCTTGCCTTGTATGACTTACATGTTCATTTTTTGTCAGCTTTCTTACGGCACTATCACTGCCCCAAAAGTTAAAGAGCATCAACCGCTTTTAAATAAATTATCCTCATTTGATACCCCTGATCAGGAGAGGAAATTATTGTTAGTAACTGATAATGAGAAAAAGGCATGTGAGCCTGTTCCGGTAGGTCGAATCAATGGCTATTTATTCCTAAATGCTGCTGGGGTACATAACAGAGTGTCATTTTTACTTTTCAATACTTTAGTAGCCCCCAAATTGCTTGCATTGGCAACAACTCATGCATGTTTTAAACAGTGTTTTAAATTTAATTTCATTAAATTTAAAACACTGTTTTATATCTGGTATCCCATCGTTATTTGAGATTTTGGGATATTGCTTTAGATTTTGCTCGATACTTTGTTTTTAAATAGGCAAAAGAAAAATCTGCCTGAGGTTCAATTGAGGCTCATTGTTATAAGATATAAATAAATCAAAAAAGATTTTTTTATTGAGCATTTTTCATTTTTTTAATAAAATAAATTACATCTTTTTTTTCTGTCATTGATGACATATTATGGCTCTATTCAGTTTACTCAAGTATTGACAGTAATGTTGTTAAATGACACTCTGTGCAGATATAAATTTACTATGTGAGTATTAACAATTTTGTATTTTTCATTTTATAGACAACGAAAATTGCAAATGGTGCAACAGAGTTGGATACTTTCCTCCCTCAGGACAATTCTACGATAAATGGTGTAACAAAGTAAGTTTCAAAACAGAAAAATTTTGTAAAATTTCATAAGTCAAAAAGAGTTTACTGAAACCACTTTTCGACATTTGCATACCTAGATTTCTGATATCGAAAGATCACTGACTTTATTTGATAAGCCTTTTTTTTAAGTTTGAATTTATTTAAATTAATATGTTTACAATAAAGTAAAAGTATTCTTCTCAATGTTCAACCAGAAAGTTTTGAAACTAGATGGAAAACTATATATTTTGGTGCGCTATTTTTATTTTTCAAATTTATTGCACTTTGTAAACAAGATTATTAATAAAAGTCGACACTAATATATTTGGAACACTCAGGAAAAGGGAAGTATTTATCAAATAACTATACAAATTACTTATAGATAAAACTCCCTAACGCATGCATCAAACTCAATCAAATATAATGGATGTTTATAATTGCAAACGTATCAGTTGGATTATTTTAAAAACATTTTAAACTGGTAGCAATGTTCGTAGTACCTACCTAACAATACGATTGTAGTAGCGGAAATGGATTGAAATCATCACGTGTGTTAAAATATACGATTATAATTTTTCTATAATTTTGCGGTGTGAATAGAAATTATTTTGGTGGTAATTTCTAGAGCTGTAAATATTGTCGACCGAAATTATAGTGGCAGTTTATTCTCTCAACATAAAATTTGTTTGTAGTATTAGCGTGCTGTTAGCAAGGAAATAATGGCAGAATTGTAAGTAACAATTTTTTATAAATATATTTTTTGATACCATTTTAGTGAATATTTAACTGTACATTGCTTTTTTCAGTAACTTACATTTCATATTTTGTTGAAAAAATTCAATCTCTAATATCAGCAGTCTCTATATGACAGCTATGTCTTTTTTCAAAAGCAAAGCATACTGAGCCACACTTCTGAGTGTTTTGCTTAATTTACAGAAAGAGACTGGCCACCAATATCATCAGACCTCAGTCGTAAAACAATGTATACTTTGAAACCATGCCAATATACTAAGGTTTTTTTAGAAAAGAAATCGCACTTTTGGTAAGACAATGATAGTACATTAGATCCATCCAGGAAGTGACGAAACGTAACGCTAAACTAAAGCAACTTCCTTTAAGTTTTCGTTAAAAAATTGCTCATATAAACGCCTCCCTCAAAGATTATGTTTAAACATCGATTTCTTTACATCGTTGCATGCAGTAACTGTAAGATAATTGTTAAAAACTGTCTAAAACTAAAGTGATGCAATTTTCTAATAAAGTTTTGTCAATTGTTAAGTCATTGACCTAAAATCAACTTAAAAGGTAATCAAAATAATGTATGACCTAAGGTAAATAATTCAGTTTATATACAATACATATTGATAACACTGGGAGCTATGTTAAACAATAATATTTACAGTATAAGGAAACTATACTTATGATGAAGTTATTAAGCTTGATGCAAATGTGGTCATTTGTTGCTGTTTATAATATCAGTAGGTAGTTGAATTGTTTGACTATCATATTACACCTCTTTATTAAATATACATCCAAACTGAATATTGAGCTTATATGAGGGTTTTCCGATGTGATCTCCTCATTAAAAATATCTCTGAATTCGATTTTTTAAAAGTAACGCACTTTTTATTTTACATGTCGAAGTCATATACAATTTTTACAAAACACATATTATATATATTCCAGTTAAACTGTAACTTTTCGAAAATATTTAGCATACATTTTAAAAAAGATTGTCTTTTATAGGTACAAAATATCCAAAGGAAATGACCTGGAAGCAGCTAACGTCGACTTCGACCCGTTCAAGGCCAGGCAGCTAGAACACCCCGTATCGTAAGTAGCTATTTACTTTAAATTTGCTTATCTCAAATTTCAAGGTTCATAATGGTATTTCTTGAGGTTGTAAATATTGTGCATGGATAAATATGTCCTACTTTTGAAATTAAATTGACATTAAACTGTTATCGCTTTGCATTAATTAGCGCAATTGCTACAAACAATTCGCCTCAAAAGGTACCAATTAAATAATTGGACATAATGAGATTAATAATCTTCCTAATTCGTTGTGAATGTTAACTGAAACGTAGTGTTTTGTACATTGCCCAAATTTAATAAAAGAATTGAGAATTTTATTTCAATGAAATGTAACCAACACTAAGACACCCCTATATATTTTTTTTTGGGATGCATCATTCGAATGATTTTTGATTTAGTGAACCAATTATTGCGACGATCCAGTTGGCAGTGCATGGCCTGCTGGTTATGAATTGTCAACTGCTCCCCAAAAAAAATGTTAGAGGGGTCTCCTTGTTCTTAGTCGAGCACATCATCTAAAATAAAATTTTATAGAAACACTAAACTGAGCTATATCTAATCCCGACAAAGTTTTAAATGAAATAACAATGGATATATTTTCGAAAAGTTAAATCGGAAAAAATCATTTTTCGTTTACAAAAAGATATCAGATGTCATAAATATAATAAATTACACCGGATCTCCCACTTAAAACTCCTCGAGCTTCGTCTGCTACAATTTTTAACATGTAAAAATTGATATATCAATTTGTAGATACTTTCAAAACCTTCCAAACTAACTATTTAATATGAAAAAAAATATTTTCTATGATTTTACTGCTTAAATCCAATTGATTAAAGAAATAGAGGTTACCTAGTGCTTTACATAAAAAATGATTATTAAAAAGATAATTTTTTATACTTATTGAACTTAATATTTACATATTTCTTAAAAATTAACAATATCTCTTAGCGGTGACACTTTTCAATACTTAAAAAAATTGATTACTATGCTTTATTTTTTAAGTAATAACATTTTTAAGAATTCGCGGATAGGCAGAAATTTTTATACACAATTACGTTTTCTCATAAATGTGCAAATAAAAAGTTTCTCCTCTTCTGTACCCAAACATGGGACACTCTGTATATTAAAATGCAAACGTTTTTCACTAACAATTTTTTTTACAGTGATGTGGACACGCTGACACATCTCCTCAAAGCTTCACTGGGTACAGGAATCCTGTCCATGCCCGCTGCGTTCTATGCCTCCGGCTTAGTATTGGGCATCTTCTCGACGATCCTAGTATCAGTTATATGCACCCACTGCTCGTACATTTTGGTAAGATCTTAAATTAAACGATAAATATAATAATTTACGCACACTATTTCGTCTATCCGAGGCGTTAATTAACAATAATTTTCTTTGCTAGGTTGTTTGTGCCCATGAACTATACAAAAAATCTGGGAAGTCCCAAATGAGTTTCGCCGAGGTAGCTCAGGAGGCATGTCTACGCGGTCCTAAGTGGGGAAAAAAGTTTGCTGGATCAGCAAGGTACGTAGAGTGACATGCACCCAAAATAATAAAGAGTAAACTAATTAAATTAAAAATGAATTGATTAATAATAATTCTAAAATTGAACTTTCTGTAATATTATTATACAAAGTGGCAAAATCCATTCTACATAATCCCTGAAAAACAAATGAAATAACTTAATTAAACATGATTAATATTATTCCTCAGTATAGTTTCTGATATAAATATTTCTTTTCAGGCAACTAGTTTTAATAGGAATTTTCGTAACGTACTTCACAACATGCAGCTGCTATTCCGTTATCATCGCAAGAAATTTCAACTACGTCGTCAATCACTACCTGGGCTATGAAGTTCCAATCAGGCTAACGATTTCTCTTCTCCTGATACCACTGATACTTTTAGCTTATGTACCAAATCTAAAGTATTTAGCACCGGTTTCCATGGTTGCTAACGTATTCATGGCGGTTGGTTTAGGTATCACGTTTTACTACCTCGTCGTCGATATGCCGCCGATTTCTTCAAGAGCCCTAGCCAATAGCGACATCTCAAAATTCCCTACATTCTTTAGTATCACTGTTTTCGCAATTGAGGCTATCGGAGTGGTAAGATTGCTCTCTTGAATAGTCAACAAAGGATTATATTAATTTTTTTATTAGGTAATGCCCTTAGAGAATCACATGAAGACTCCTCAGCATTTCACAGGATTATGTGGAGTTTTAAATCAAGGAATGAGCGGTGTAACTCTAGTTTACATGCTGTTAGGTTTCTTCGGATACCTAAAATACGGGGAAAACATTCAGGGATCTGTTACTCTTAACCTCCCCCAGGGCGACTAGTAAGTATAAACATTGTTCTTATTTACAATCAAATTTTTATACATACTTGATGTATGCCTGTTTTGTAAACACTAAATACGTTTATTTTTTTCCAGTGCTGCTCAAACGGTGAACGTTCTCATCGGCTTAGCAGTTTTCTTTACCTTTGGACTACAGTTCTACGTGTGCATCGACATAGCCTGGTGTGGAATCAAGGAACGTGTTCAAAAAAACAAAGTCGTCGCCGAGTATATCCTACGCACTGTAATGGTAATAGTATGTGTAGCACTGGCCATAGCGGTACCTACAATAATCCCGTTCGTATCGTTAATCGGTGCTTTTTGTTTTTCAATCCTGGGACTGATGGTTCCAGTCGGTATTGAAGTTTTAACGTTTTGGGACAAAGGGTTTGGGAAGTTTAACTGGAAATTTTTTAAGAATGCTATAGTCATATTTATAGCACTTTTAGCTTTAATTTTTGGTTCGAAATCTGCCATTTTGGATATTGTTGGTATGTATGCACCGGCCGTATCTAACACTACAGTACCAGTAAACACCACCGTTAGTTAGGGGATTTTTGTATTATTTAGGTTTTAATTTTAGTCTAAGGAAATTAGGTTTATTTTTTTTTTAATCAGGGTCTTTATATGTAAATATGTTACAGATCTTTTTTTTTATTTTTTTTTTATAAAATTAATTTATTACTGATGCATTATGACTAGCGGTTGAGACAATGTGACTTGTAAAAGAGTCATACTGAGTTCATTCTTCCAGTTTTCATTTCAGTTGTTTACTAGACGTTGTTCATTACGGTCAGTCGGCTGTTCAGTGCATTTACGTTGTTAATTGAGAGCGCGAGTTAAAATAGTAGAAAAAAAAGAGGAATTATTTCAAATGTGGTTTAATAGTTACCAAGAAGGGTATAAGACGTACGTATCTGAGGAAATGACCTGTTTTTTAATGTTTATGAACGAATCTTCAATGGAGACGAGGCATTTGAATAGACGTACCTCAATCAGAGCTGAATTTTTGCTACGAATTTAAAGAAGTGTTTCTTGTAAGTAACATTCCATTAAAAAATTTGAGAAATCCATGTTACGTAATTTTTAAAAAAACTACTTGGACTGAAAAATGTTAGTGACAGCCACGATAAAGAATTTGAAATCACATGGACTTTTGCTAAATATACATTCAGTGAACTGTGTTTAACAAGAATTCAGAACATGTTAGAAAAACTTCTGGATACAAATTTTTGGGAAACGTGACAAGTTTTAGCATTATATACTCTCTACTCGTACTATCTTTTGTCAAAGTAGACCTTGAACAGCTATTTTCCTTGCACAAGTGATTATGAAATTATAGAACGTTGAAATTTTACTTCAGGAAAGCACATATTTTAAATACTGAAACTTTGTCTGAACTCTATAGTTTATGTGGTAAGTTTTCCTTTTTTATATATTTTGTTTTTAGCATTACTATTTAGCATTAATTGTATTGGGATGTATTTTCTGTGAAAATGTTCATATTTACATTTAGACCAGGGCGGATCTGTCGAAATATATCACTTTTTTGATGTGGCTAATTTTTGCTGGAATATCTTCAGTACATCTCACTTCCAGAACATTTTCAAAATTGTAAAAATACCTATTTTATCTGAGCTTTTTACTTATATCTTGGAACCTATGGATTTTGGAAGAATATTGAAGAGGAAAAAAGTTTTAGAATTGAATTTTGCAGAATATACTGTAAGTTAAAAATGTTTAAATTTATTACTGATGTTGCAAAATAGCAATAATTGGTGAAAAAAATGCAGTTTTTTTGGATAATTTTTAATATATTTTAATTGCACCGAGGGCATTGTAATTTTATCTAAAGAGTTTAATAAAACAAAACACCAAATTTGATTAAAATCGGTTCGATAGTTTTCGCAAAATAATTTTTTTAAAAAAATTTTTCGAATTTTCTAAATTTTTTCACATGGATAAGACCGCTCATCCATTCAAATGGTTTTTGAAAAATTGAAATCGGTTGATTAGGACGGCCAAAGCAAATTTTTAAAGTTAACACTTTTAAAAAAAATTGCTTGCTCCCTCTCACATCCACATCAAAACAGATCCGCCCTGGTCTAATTAGTAACTGAGCCTGGTTCTGTTACAAGCCGCAAGCCCCAAACACCAATTAAAACTAGAGTGTAAATTTAAGGTATTCATACAAATCGCAGTTTTTAAACATACCTGGAATTAAAGCAAATAATATTGTATATATACACAATTTTTTGTGTACATTTATCAATATTTTGAGTACCTAATATTTACTTTCTACAACTAGATACTGTAATTGGTTTATTTTAAGTTATAGATTATATTTTAAGACAATAAGGTAAGACTTTAATATGTGGGACTACAGAACTATTCGCAAATAGCTTGTTAGTAGTTTCCTCAAAAATCAAACTTAATTCATGATTAAGGCGTAACATTTTTAGTTCGTTTTCATTAACGTACGGCAGGGTGGGTGAGAGAATCAGAAATAATCGGCATTCTAACGGCACTAGTGGGTAGGTAGTATCTGGTTACGTCGCAGCATATCAGATATGTTTTTTGTTCTTTCTTTAGCGACAAAACTTTTTCTGTCTTAAGAAGTAAATACATAGGTATGTCGAAATTAAGTACTAACAAACGAGTGTTTCTGCACGCATTAATCTTGTCGTAAAAACAATTCGTTGGTGTTACCCAAACGTAAATGAATTAATAGCACAGACCACAGACCAACGGTGTCCTGGCATTCCAGAACCTCCACAAATCCAATCTTATGCGATGGGGGACATGGTTAGAGGCATCATTTCATTATTTTCAAAAAAATAAAATCCGTAATTTTACAATTTAAACTGAAATGTCATGCCTTATTCATGAACAAAAGTCCAAAAAATGTTTTCTAAAAAAACATGTTTAAAGTTTCTTGGCAAAAAGAATTATAATAAAAAAGAGATGAAGATTTCGTTTTCTAATTTGTTACGTAGTGTCTAACAACATATCCTTAGTTTCCCACTAAGGCTGTGATCACCTCGCAAGCATTCCATTGCTTTGTGTAATTATTTTTTACTTTTTATGTGTACTTGTGTAAATAAAACCGACAATACTAGGAACAACTACTAATAAGGAAGTCGATATATTTCTTAGTCCCAAAATTAAATTGTTTATCTTATGTTATGCACAAGAAAATCATGAAAGTATGTGTAAAATTTTATAGGCTATCTTAGTAAATTATTTTTGTTTAATGAAAAAATTCTGTGATTTTTAAATAAATGTCTATATTTATTTATTTTTTAAATTAGGCGTGAAATCAATATATTTATTGTTAGATAATTATGTTTTACCAATTTGGAAATCGGTGTCAGTATTTTTCTATTTACATACGTTGAAACCAAGTTTTTATATAGTTGGACATACTGATTTACTAGTTGAGTTAGTTGAAGCGATGGAAAGTGTATAACAATTATTAATAGATTATTGTTGATTAATTATTATTTTGAACTAGTTTGTATCTCTTTATATCATATTATTTACAAATTGCATTTATTAATAACTGTTATATATTTATCTATTTTATGAGCATCTGCATGACTAATAAAAACACTCTTCGAGTGTTTTGATTATTTAATGCCGATGCTGAATGTTTAGAGGATAGACAAAAAGCATGACTCAAAAAATACAATTTATGATTTGACATTTAAAGACCAATTTTAATATTAAGGATGAAGAAAAACATAATTTATTTTACCGTCAATAGTTAAAATTTTTATCTAAAATCGTGTGCCTGGCCTTTTGTCCAAGTAAAAAAAAATGAAAAAATACTAGTAAATTTCGTTACATTCTGTTAAGCAATAATTTTGTTGTTGATCGATTTTTACTATTGACGGCAGTATTATTGCAATTATTTAACTTGGATTTTAAATAATTTTTGTAAATATTTTTATTGAGCAAATTTTGTGTAGTATTTAGTTTTGAATATGGAATTTTCAACTGTATTATTCCAGAATGGATACACTATATTTCTGCAATTTGAAAAATTTTATATTGAAAAAATAAACGAAGTAAATATTAATCTTGTGTTTGTCTATAAATTCTATTGTATATATTATACTTCGTATCTCATAAATTTTCGAGTTAAAGGAAAAATTTCTTCATAAACAGTTTACCCTGTATGGTTCCTTACATTGCAAGATTTTAATTTTTTATTTTATTACTGTGGTTAAGGGGGTAAACAAGAATACGTAATAACAAAGAAAATGACAAGTGATGCTTATACTATAGTATGATCACATTCGATGCAAAGTAATAAATCATTGCCTGTCAAGAGATCCAGTGCAGTACGGTTTTAAGGGGTTTAGAAATTAAATATTTTCTTTATGCACTATGAAGGGATAAAGGGTTCAGTTCACACATTTTACCTCTGTACGCGCCACTGTTGTTTACTTGTCGCTCTCTGATTTACGACCGAGCTCGCCAGGTTAGTATTTGGCATATAACCGACCACTTCATACACTCGATGCATCTGGGCAACTACAGCTACTACCAGAACATCTTACGCGTCCGAAAAATGACGACACGATTTTTCTTTGATAAAAGGCTGACAATTTTTTGCTCTACTTTGCATGGAATACTATAGACCACCCAGTATCAAACCTGGAAGACGCAGTTATGTTTAAAAAGCAATAATAAGCAACATACTCAGGGCAGTGAACATCCTTTTTCAGTAAAAGTAATATATTGGCAATACAACATTAGAAACGAATACCAATATAAATTCAAACGTATGAAAGAGGAAAATGCTGAAAAGAAACACAACTATAAAATATGTAAATTTTTTATTAGAACCAAGACAATGGAAACAAAACTTCAAATAACAATATGTGAATGTTTAAAAAATATATAATAATGCCTAGGCACTGTATCATGAGAAATGTACATATTAAGTAAGATACAGAAAGTGCTATTTTAAATTTAGCCACAATCTTTAACACTGGTCTATGAAGATCTTGTTCTTTATAATGATAGCATCTTTTAAGATTGCACATTTTTTTTTAATTCCTACAGAAATTATTCAAGCTGGGAACTTAAGTAGATAACTGCAAATTCAAGGAGCAGTAGAGATGTACAAATAGAATAATTGGAAGTATTATCAGTAATGCATAAGTACAAAGCTCATTGGGTGATTTTTGAAAGTATCCAAATATTTAAACTTCCAGATCATATCAAATATGCATAAAAATTTTTTTCTTTATAAAATTGGTGACTAATAAAAGTACAAATGTTTCGTTTCATATCAAATGGGCCGCAAATTTAATATAACGAATCTTCTATCACGCAACAAATACTATATCAAATTTTAAACAAAAAAGTTAAACACTAATTACTATGGAAATAAACCTATGCATCAATGAGATACACTTCATCTTATTGCTGGTCTGATTTTGATAATATTTTTTGAATAGATTTTATCTCCGAAATTTGAAACACTCTGTAGGGTACAGCAACTACAATATTGAATAATTTTCAAGTCGTCTACAAATATTGTCACCGATTATTGGTGAAATTTAATTTCACTGTGTATTTCAATTAATAACAGAGATAACGACGTCAGGCCAAAAACGAATTGTTCAGAAAAGACGATTCAAGTGGACATTTGCTGTTACAACTGATGTTTCAAATTTCAAGGAAAAAAATTGCATATTGCATATTCCGAAAACTGACAATTCAATAAAAATTTCTACAAGCCGTTGGCGAGAAAACAACACAGACTGGGGCCTATTTTTAGTGGTGCGTTAATTTTTATGCAAAGTGTAGTTCATAATCGATCAGTATGTCTGGAATATTGCAATATATTTTTCGTATTTGAGAATCAATATCTTTAAAGTAAATAAAAATACTTGACGTTTTTAGTTAAAACGCTTAAAATTCATTAGTCATATTCATTTACAGAGGAAATTGACCAAATGAAGGTTTAAGAGAACCATAACTGCTTTTTTAATTCTAAGAATTGTTTTCTTCCATAAACCGTCACTGATAATTTAAAAGGCCACCCTGTACAGCAGGATTGGGATGCTTCTTTAATAAGTATTTAAGTCTTGATAATGCAGAAGGAGATTGGAGAAGAGAAGATGTGGAGCTTCTAAATATTTTCAACTAGAACCTCTCGAATTTTTCGTAATACGATTTGATCGATACGAGAGACTAAACATTTTATTTTATTAGAGAAGCAAATTGACATAGACCAGTGCGATCACAGAAATTTATGGTTGTGAGAGATATAACCAAAGAAAAAACAAACAAAACTACAATATAATCATTAACTAACAAATTGGTCATATATGAAAACTATTTTGTACTCTCATCTGTACATATGTCAACTGCCAGCACATACATAAAATTAAAATGTTAAATTGGCTTCCCTTCATTGTCAAAATATCACCAAAGTGTTCATAATATAAGTGAAGGGACCATTTTATTATATATAATATATAAGATACGATTTTCGATGAATACACATTTCTTTACATTTGGTTTAAGTTTCTTCTGATTGCAATTACAGGCACAATAAAGTAACTAATACACTAAGTTGCTCAAGGGATTGGTTTATATCACAATACCAAAATAGATTTTGCGTCTAAATATTTATACACTGCTAGTGGTGCACAAAATCCATTTTAATTTCAGTAAGGCCAGGTGTCACCTCAAAACTACATCAAATTTAATTCATATAATAAGGAAACCTTTTAATTTTAAACCTATCTTAGAAAAAAATTGATAAACCAACAGCCGTACCACCCTCAACAGCACAAGTTTGGTCTAAGAGTGAATTAAAACATTACTTGCCTCTTGATCATAGCATAATCTGGGCAGACAAACGACTTATTTCTTTCAGATTTTCGTTTCAGGAAAAAGATACTTTTACTTTTACTTTATTGTTTATTGAAATACATTTGATAATAACTAGTATTTTTATGTACTCGACTATGTCATGTTAAGAGAGTTTAAAAAGTTCTCAATTAGTTCTATTACTAAATTCTTCAACACCTTTTCATTAAATGGAATATACTAATGATAACTTACGCACCTTTCAAAATAATTAATAATGTAAAAATTTATATTACTTTACTACTCTAAGTAATAAATATGTTAATAAAAAAAAAACAATAAATAGAAAAAATGTAGTTTCCTAATACATGCATACAATTGAACAAAAAAATGTCTTTTAATAAATTATATTTTATATGAGGTGTCCCGGGCCTCAACGTCAAGCTAACAATGGGTGATGGGTGATACCCAAGTTAGGCCAGAACGGCTAAATTTCACCGTAGTAAAAGTTTTTTCAGTTTTCGAGAAATGTAACTTTTTTGAAATTCACGAAAAACTCTACTCGAGGTCGACGTCTTGGGTGTCCCACAGCTACAAAATTTGGTATTTTCCAAATCTGTTTTTTTGCTAAATATAGTAGAGGAACCTTATTACAGAGCATTCATAAATATTTACAAGTCACGTGACCACCGAATTTAAGGGGTTACATCACTGTAACGGTGTTTTAGACAATTTTTATTTTTAATAGAAGGAAAGTAATAGAAAAAAACTGTTTAAGTATGTTTTTAGGCATGTACTGTGTACCGAAATTTTTTTCTTTTACAAATATTTCAAAATGGCGGCACTGGAGCCATTCTCCCGAAGCATGTTGCCGTCGAGGCGTTCCCCGGCACGCACTAGAACTAGTGCAAATTTCAAGGTGGAACAAAAAAAAAATTGCTCTTAATCTACATGAGTATAGCTAGAGAAATAGGTACGGGATTGTAAAAATATTGTTTTTTTGTAAAACTGGCAAGTGTTTGAAGTAAATCGTTAAATTTTTGACGAAAAAAGGGGCAGTTATTTGTTTATAACAATTGTTTCAATTAACTTATCGAAAAATCCGTATGTGTTTCTCTTGAAAATGTTGTTTTAAATATGTGGTTAAAGTTTCAAAAGAAAATATTGAAAATTGAGTTATGGTGCGTGTCGTTTTGAAAATGCGTGTTTTGAGAAAAACGCGTTTAAAGTTTTAAAATGAGTTTTAGACATGAACGCGCAGTGACGCTACACTAACATTCTTTTGTTTGAAATGTAACGAAATCTATGAGTGTATTAAAGAAGTTATAAATCAATAGGTAAGAAGGTACGCGGTACCTTCCGAGCGAGTATGTTAATAGCGCAGGTAGCCGTATAAGAGACGCACGACACGATTCTGGAAAAGCGCAAGATTACAAAAAAAAATATTTTTTTTAAAATTTTTTTTTGCCTCATATTCTAGAAGGTTCAAACTATCTTTTGAGCAAAAAAAAACGATTTTTTGAAAATTCTACAGTGGTGTAACCCCTTAAGCAACCCAACATTGCACGATTGGTTTCCTTAGAACATGACGTCACCAATATTAATGAGTCGTTTACAATGACCAGTGACAAATCGGTACGTCTACGTTCGAGATAATGCAATCGCTGATAGGTTGAATAATATACCGTGAAAAATTACACCAATCGGTCAGCGAAACGGAACATTGTCTTTTAATGTAACCTTGATCTTATCATTTTAATAATTTTTAACTATATCCAAATTTAATGGCTAACATGAAGGTCTTTTAAATGATTTCGCGGCTAATATTGTAAAAATGAATGTGTCAGGACAAACAAAAGATCATTTTTACCGAAATTTAACGTTTTTTAAATAGTCTAAATGAGCTCTTTTGTAGCAAAATCTTTTTTGTTAGGTGAAACCATGCTAAAATTTGTATAAAACACAATTTTTTTAAGACAAAAGGCCAGTTTCATCCAGTACATTTTTTAAAACACCAACTGATACTAGTACAGTAATTTTTTGGATTTTATAACAAAATTCTATATTAAAAAAAAAAAATTACAATACACCTAATTTTGTAGCTAAGGCCTAGGGAAGTGATTTTCGCAAATTTCAAAGAAATAATATCTTCAAAATTAAGAGACCTCAACTGTGGTCAAATTTCATTATCCCGGCTAGCCATGGACCGACATCACTCCTCGGTGGTTTGACGTTGATTATAGGATTTGACTGTATGCAAGAGTACCTGCTTTAACACTTCATTTAATGTAGCTTTTTGACAACGTGGCCTATAGGGTTAAATAATATTGCACGCCTTGCAAAGAGATCTTTTAAGAACGAAAAAACAAAAAAATACATAAATGCTGAGCATTAAGCAATTCTTTAGTTACAAAATACTTTATAATACTATATAACCCTGGCGAAAAATTTACCATTACAAGGGGCAGCAGCACCTACCCAAATTTATCTATTCACAAAGTAGAAATAATAAAATAATATTAATTTAAAAAACAATAAATTACTTTAATTGAAATAAGTATTTTACAACAAATTCTAATTTTTCCAAATATTGCTAGATGAATAATAATACATTAAAAAATGATTTCTGTTCCTGCCAGAGAACAACAGTGAAACAACTAATAAAATACAAAGATTTAAAAAGATATTGTGCTCTTATGTAAAACAGATAATAGATGGCGATTGTTTCCAATGTCTTCAGAAATTTGTGATGTTTTGGGCGATAAAACTAGCACACACTTATTTGGCGGGTAAATAAATATGCTTATAAATACCATACATAAAATATATAAATAGTACTGTTGCACAGATGTTTCCATTAATTATCTCACCATTGTTTGCGGGCAGTTATTATTGTTCTAGATTTTACGGTAGAATTATGATTAAAAATGTGTTATTTTACAAAATACTATACATCATCGGTATGGCAAAGACTCAACATACTTTTTAAGTTCCCATATGATATGTAGCGGGGATTGCTCACACTTTATCTTTCTCTACTTTTTCTTTACCTGTAGATCCTGAGTGTAGGGTGTGATCACCTTCTTTGCTTCTGAAGAACAAAATTTCAATCTCTTTATTTATACAGGCCGATTCAAAATTCAGTACAAGGAATTTAGGGGCGTATTGTTGAGGTCAAAATGAGACTTTTTTTTCTATAAAAGTGGGTCCACAAATGCTTAGTTTTCGATATACTGGATGTTCAAATTTTTAATATTTTTTCGATTTTTTAGGAATAATTTTCAAACGGATTTGAATGTTTGCATAAAACTTGGGGTACGGGGGTTTTGATACAACTAATCATTTTCGAGAAAGTCACTGCTGACTAAATGGTAGTATTGTCACTAATCAGCAATTTTCTCGAAAACGGTTAGTTGTAGGAAAAAAATGTAGAGCTAAAATTCAAAATTGGTTGGTCTGAGAGATTTCGACCAAGTATATCTTTTTTGTCTAAAATTGATAAGGGAATAAACGCACTAATACGAAACATCAATGGGGTAGCAAAAAATTAGGTCCAATTTAATTAAAACGTACCCTTATAAGCGGCGTCCTCTACAAGAATCGTCATTAGCAATAACATATTTAAATTTAGCATCCTAAAAAACCCGCATACCCCAAGCTGAGGGTCACTTTCGGTTGAAAACAAAATTAGTGAAAAAGAAGTGTTGTAGGGGCGAGCATTCGCGGAAGAGTCGTCATGGTGTGGAGTCGCTCGCAGGTATATGTATCTCGTGGCTGGCGCCATCCTGACATGGACTTTTTCTGGAGCCCTGGTGCGTCCCGCGTCTGTTCTTTGTCCTTGCATCTGTTAGACTGGTCCGGCTCTTGACGTAATACTTAAAATGGGCTACTTGAGAACATGTGTACCCACAATGCCAACATTCAAATCTGTTTGGAAATTATTCCCAAAAACTCGAACAAAATAAAAAACTTTAACACCCTGTATATCGAAAACTAAGCATTTGTGGAACCACTTTTATAGGAAAAAAAGTCTTATTTTGACCTCAAAAGTATGCCCCTAAACCCTTTGTACTGAATTTTGAACAAGCCTGTATAAGCTGTGAATACATTAATCATTTGGTTATTGCTTTTAAAAGCGAAAAAAATGACGAAGAAACAGCCAAGAAAACTCTAAGCTCTCTCTAGATATTTCTTTAACTATTCAAAAAATCATGAAACTAAAAATTCTACATGGAAAAATCATCGTACAGAGTTCTGCCGGTACCTTTTGGTAAAATAAAATAAATCTATAATCACAGTTCAAAAACATGCTCAAAAACGCAGAAAAAGCAAAAATGACTATTGCAACAATGAATGTTTCAGTAACTGTTGATGATTTACTGAAATTTTTTATGTAGAATTTTTTTTTGAAAAAAGTGTTTTGGCCCGGAAAAACTATGTTAAAAAGTGACGTCTACCAAAGTTGTAGATTTTTGCATGATCTACAATTTTTGTATTGTTTTCTTTGACACAACTTTTGCCGGATATCGCAATAATGTATTTCACTCCCCCAAATCAACCCTCCATCACCCGTTTATTATAAGCAAGCCCCTTTACCATTTCCACTGATAAAAGTCCCGGTAACATTTTTTTTTCTCTGTGTAATTCGTTTGGACTATTGGTGCACACAAACTTATTTCGGGAACGATATACGTAATACAAATGGGTGTACTTTTCACATAAATGTTAGTAAACATGTTCACTTACTTGGACGGTTCAGTAACAGCAGCGCTCGATGTCTTCTGATGCCCCGAAACCAACTCTCCTCCTTGATCGCCAGCTGCACTCTTAATAGTATCCGGCCCCTCAGACTTAACGTCTTCTACTTGAGCAACTTTATCAATACTATTGGTTTTACTGTCTTTGGAATTGTCCGTTTGGCTATCAATACTTTCAAGTTTTAAGTCACTCTCCACGATCGGTTGCTTGTTCTCTTTATTTCCAACGTTCTTTTTAATTTTGCCATCGAAAGAGGCAAAGTTCGCGTCGAACTGTGCCGAACTGAAATCCGCCCAACCGCCGACGGTAGCATCCGAGCTGCCAAAGTCGCTACCCCACGGGTCGGATCCAACAGCCCGTGCCGGACGACTTTCTACTGGTTTCGGTGATGACCACGCTAAGGAAAATAAGTCAATATTCTAGCAAACGTGTTTAGTGAGCTGACAAATTAAAAAGTATACAGGGTGTTGCGAAGAAATAAGTTAAGCCAATAACACGAGAATCTTGTGCAAAAATTAGTGTTGTAACATTCTCAAGACATAAGAATATTCATAAACTTTCGTATATAAAAAACCTTTTGCTGGGACAAGAAAAAGTGAAAAAGTCAGCAGAAAAATTTGATTTAATCAAAAATTTTTATCAATTTAATGTAGCGTAATACGCTACAGAGGAAACATTGAGGGGTGCGTAGCATGTACAGGAATGAGTTCAGGGGCCAATAACCCCTTTACTCTACTCTTGCTTCGACGATACTAAAATTAACCAAAAAAGTGTGCTAGCATTGGATAAAACTGTACAAAATTTCACCCTAATATCTTAAAAATTAATACAGTTATTTCTTTAAGAGGGCTCTATAGCAAATAGGCAACCAGAAAAACATTTTTGTAGATTTTATTACACAGTTTGTCTAAATATGAATCAATGCACAAATAACAGACTTTCCTCAATTCTAACACAGATTTTCTATAAAATGGAGTTAGTTTGAAACTCAAAATACTTTTTGTTGTAAAGAAATTTGTAATCTGCTTCGTAAATTACAAATTTCTTTACACCAAAGAGTAATGTAAGTTTCAAACTAAGACCATTTTATAGAAAATCTGCGTTAAAATGGGGGAAAGTCTGTTATTTGTGTATTAATTCATATTTAGACAAACTGTGTAATAAAATCTACAAAAATGTATTGCAGGTTGCCTATTTGCTATAGAGCCCTCTTAAATCTTGGAGCGTCTAAACGAAAAATGTTAAAGTCCCATTATTCCCGCCTAAAGAAACGCATAGTTAACAGCTTGACCTATTTTATTTATAACACTGTATAATTAATAAACGTTTGGAGTTTTTTTATTTAGTTTGTCATTACTTACGGTCAACATCCATATTTTCATCGCCGCCCTGCTCGTCGTCACTGTCGCTACTATACACGGCCTCATTTCTGTCTTGTTTCTCAATAACGGTCTGAAAAGTGTGATCCCTGTCCTCAAATATCTGATCATCCGCATCATCTAACGTATTAATATTTTGGGCGCACACTTGCTTAAATATCTCATGCTGTTGGACTAGATCTCCTTCTGACAAATCAAAGTTCATATCTGTTCGATGATCAATTGTCCTGAAAATATACAAATACATTTTTTTCCCTAAGTTAATCAACAAGTTTTTCAAAAACCAAAAATTTTTTAATCAATTTGAATTTTACATCTCGATTTTGTACGTTTCGTATTAAATTAAACGCAACTTACTGTAACGTATCATCTCCGTCGTTAAAAGCATCATCGTTAAATCCACTATAACCGTCTATATACTGCGATGTCAAATTTTGCATTTGGTACTGTGAAAACATCTAAAACAAACAAAAGACCACCAAATATAATTTGCCTCGTCTCTATATCCGTAATTTTAACCCTTACCTGTTGTTGCAATGCACTGGACTGAGGGAAAGGTATGTCGCCGTAATCATCATTATCCTCAACCGAACTGTTGGGATGGGCACCCCCCTAAAAAAATTAAAGCATGAGCGTATTACCCCCCTTCGATCGAACTCCGTTCTTACCAATAATGTTTCCTGTATCTTATTAGTTTCGCTCAGTGTGGTGTCTTTAAAATCGTTCAGAGTTTTTGCCACGTCTGGTAAATTGTCTTTCAGATATTGGCCCAAGGCGGTATTAGAACACAAATCAACTATTTTATTGACTATACTGATTAAGTGGCCCATGTAACCCTGTCGGATACCTTTTTCCTGAGCTCTGCGAAGAAAAACGATCGATTAAGTTTAAATCTAATAATTCAAATTAGCTTTAATGGATTTATATCAAACCGACCAAGCGTGTGCGTTGTACTTACTGTTGCTCGTCATTTTCCTTCCATGCTCCCAATATTCGTTCGATTAACTTACAATTTACTAATAACTGAAAATAAAAGAGTCACAATTAATGCACGAGTCATTCGGCTTCATTCACTCGCTCTTACATGTTTAGTTAAGGCATTTGTGTCATCAATTTCCTCAGATACGTGTGTCTTGAGTGCTGATATAAGGCAATTTTCTACTTGGGTGTGTAAAAAATTGTTCCACGGGTACTTAAAAAATAAATCTAACAGTACAGGGAAAGTTCCTATCGATTCTAATTCATTTAACAGCTCTTCATTATTGGACGCTATGACCGTGGCCAACAGTTTCGTTATCTGAAGTCGAGTATTACCTAACGGTGGATTTAGCGTGCCTACTGTGGTAACAATCGGTGTCGTCTGAAATAACACATGCTCTGTATTTTTTTGTTAAGCATAAACGCTCTGACTTACATTTGGTGGGTCGAGCAGTATGTTATGAAAGTCTTTCGCTCTAGCGCAGAAAGCTCGTGTCGTATTAAAAATAATCTTCTGCTTTTGTTCAATATCACTAGCCTCTTCGTTTATATTGGAATTATACATGTTCTGGGAGTTGAATTTTGGAATGCTAAAAAGTTTAAGTACAATTTTGGTATAAGTTGTAAATTATCCGCAATAATTTTTTCCTCTCACCTAGACTGATACACATCTAAAAGAGCTAGAAGTACTTGAATGCCGCCTACGATAGCAGTTTCACTTTTCTCTTCCTTTAATATATGATCCAACAGCAAAGCAACTGTTTCCGGTCTACAATGATATTTATGTTTTAAAAGTGAATTAAGAGGAACTATTTTTTCAATAGTTAACTTTATTATAACAATTAGACTTACGAGCAATTTTTAAACAGAAAGTGCATTCTTTGTAGTTTTTATTAATTTTTACTAATTCAAAAAAAACGCTTATTTACTAGTTGCTAATAATAAGGCATATATTTTAGATTTTGTCATACAGCAAGCGATAAAATAACACATTGGACAAAAAGCCCCACAGATGTTCTACAAATAAAAAATCCATATGTGTGTTAGATCGTACTAACTTCAAAAGAAATATATCAAAATTTCGTGATATTTCGACGATATTGGAGAAATATTGAAATTTTAGTGATTCTACTTTCGACATTATCAAAACAATGGACAAAACGGTTTTTGTTGGGCAAACATATCGTTCAAGTTTGACAATGGCTTGAAAAGTGTTATAAGGAATCTACCCCATTGAAAACAACCATTTGTCTGTAGTTTACCGCCTTTAAATAGGGCCGGGGACGTTCAAATGAGGTGACAACACCAGAAAACAAAAAAAAATCTTCAAAATTGTGGTCGACAACTGTAAAGTGAAGTTGTTAGAGATAATATACACTATCTCTTGATATCTTTAGATTGTCACTTCATTTGGACGTAACGAGCGTTCAGCATCATCGGTGTCTGTACGGCTTCATTTAAACTCAGTAAACCAGCGACAAATGGTGGGGCAGATCCTTTGTAACACTTATCAAGCTACTGTCGAGTTTGAACGGAATTTTTGCCCCACAACAAAAACACACAAAATCCTGTTTTATCCACTGTTTTGAAAATGTCAACAGTAGCGTCACGAAAACTTCGATATTTCGATAAGTAGTGGTCGAAATGTTACGAAACTTACACACGTTCTTCAGTAGTCAGTACTGCCAACTCACATATGAATTTTTGATTTGGCGTCATCTGTGGGACATTCGCAGGACTTTTTAACAAATGTATTAAGTCCTCAATTATCGGTTACTACAATTAGTGATTGTAGAAAAAATAAATTTATACATGTTGATTATATTCATTTTGCCTGCAAGATGTGCCGATCAAGAAGACAGTCTGCCGTAGAAGATTTTAAATAACTCTCTTAAATATAGCTATTTAATGACGGTTTTATATTGTGTATTTAAATATAAGCAAATCTCGCACACAAAATGAATCTGGTCAACCTGTAGTGACCTATCGAAGAACAAAATTTGTTAGATACTTACGATTCTAAAGTATTAAGTAACGGGTCTGGGTCAGCCCTCTCTGTTGAATTCCTCTGAGTATCACGAGCTATCCTAACGAAATCACACAATAATTGAGCAACATTATAGTGCCTCTCCTTATCGATTTTCGGATTCAACAGAGATACTAATGACTGCATTATTCTTTGACTGTCAAGCCACTGTAAAAGATACACAAAAAAAGATGTGAATATCGTTAAAATGGCAAATGACAATGTATTCTTCTAAGATTTAAAACCATTAGATGTACAGGACAAGAGGGTCCATCTAATTGTTGACATTGTCCACAGTTTTACGGGAAGACAACTTTTACACAACAGCAACCGATTTCGCTACTTTGTCAACTTACAACATTATTCATTTTGAAATTTTCATTAAATGATCATAAAAGAAATACAGTGTGTCTCATTTAAAAAATAAAAAATCTCATACAAGATGTTCAATTGTTTTCTTCTAAAAACAAATTTTTTGTTGAGCCTACAAAAAAACAATTTTTAAATCTCCGTTAAAGATATTATCTATTCCCCAAATATCCCAGGAAACCTGTTCAATACATGAAAATATGTTACAGATAAATACAAATTTTCTTAATTACTGTTCTGTAATTTCGTTTTGGCACAATTTCACTCTAATTGTAAGTAAGGGAGCACAAACAGTGCTTTTGCACCTCACCGATCAATTTTCATGTTTTCATATCACCAAATAATGACTTTAATAAGTTCAATCGAGCGAAGGAAAATAATTTAAATAATTCACAAACTATGGCGATGCCTACAATTATTCATAATACAACAGGAAAATATGAATACTTACATTTAAAATATTCTGCCTCATTTCAACCCCTTCAACTTGTGTCATAAGCTTGAGCATGAGATCCATGATAGCCGAAGTGCCTAAGTGTTTGAGCAGTAATGATATAAAGGTGTCCTTAGCCTTTAAAAAGTCTAGGACCTGTAAGCAAGTGAACTGATAGGATAACCAGTTCTGGTGGGCCAAAGAATGGACGAATCACCGTGGGATTGGCCAAAGAAGGAAGGAGCACAGGAAAGAGGGAGAAAAATTCATGTTATATATTACCATTTATTACTATAGTACTAAGTAAAAATATAAATTCATATAAAAGCTGAAACTTGCATACTAATTGTATAAGGTTTCCACTATATCTTACTTTTATTCCAATTCAGGTCACCGAAATTAAGAAACATTGATGTTAGTAGTACACTCAACCCTTGTACACACAAATACATGAGAAATAAAACCAAATATTAACAACTTTGAATCCCTTCAGAATTCCTGGAAATCTTTGTATAATTGAATGCTAACAAATAACATTAAGCTAATTCCATTATACAAATTGATGGAATTATTTTAAAGTGGTCTTAGTTATTGAATCTTTGATAGTGCATGTCCAGATTGTGACAATTTCATTGATTCTAAATATTTCTGAATAAAGAATATTTTATAGAAATATATTGAAAATTTAAACTGTTGTATGTGTCAATCTACCGACCTTAAAAAAGACCTTTGTTGGAACACCATTTTCATTCACAAAATAAATTGCAGGAAGTTGAAACTAATCTTTAAACTGTCAATACTTTTTTATTAAATGTGTTGATTTATTAGATTTCACTGTCACAATGCAATAACTATTTATTTTATTTAAATGGTTACAATCATATTTAATATCACCATTTTTTTGAAGAAAATGGGCCAAAAAAAATTGCAGCTTAGAGTAGTCCAACAAATATGGCAGTTCCACATCAAATATTTTTCAATTAATTCTTAAGGGTTTGTAAAAAGAAGATTAAAGTCCATTTTGATTTTTTGGAAAACATAAATGAAGATTCACAGAAAAAAATATAAATTTAATTCTCCACACAGTGAAATGAAACAAAATACATATATATTAATACTACTCTGTACATATAACATCCGGTTAAACTCGTATTTCCTGTTTCATTCACTAAAAGTTGCCCAAAACACATTTTTAATTAAAAAAAAACTGCATGCATCTTATTTTTGTATACCACACATGTATAAAAAACTTCAAATTATTATTCATATGAACAGAAAACTTTCGGACAGAACTAGGAGACCTCCTAATATCTAGACAATAATTACTGATACTGGATAAAGTAATTCATAAGTATTCAATAGATGGTATACACAATTAACTCATCATCGGATAGTAAAACGAAAGACCTTATTTACCAATGATTGTTCTGTCTCAAAAACATTGTCATAAAACTTCTTTAAGTGGAAACCTTATAGTGCTTATCTTCAGGAATAAAAAGGACAGTTAAATTAGTCTTTAGATAAAATTTTGACAAAAGAGGAACTTACATGGGATTTGTTAATAAGAGAAATCTTGATAGTTTAATCCACCTCAAAATGACCAAATTAATAAATGTATAACTCCCGTATAAAAATGTTTTTAAAGTAACTAATAATGATAACATTGATAACTTTTATTCCCGAGAAAAGGTACCACATTTTATTCATAACATTTAAAAAACCCGCTGAAAATTTAAATGTAAGTTTAAAAAAAAACAAAATGATTTAATTATAGCACAATCCGGAATAATAGTATTACAAATATGAAAGTAGATAGGAAAAGGTTTACTTTCCAAATGTCATTTATTTTTTAAGGTGATAATACACCCAGAAAAAACTAAATATATTTATTAAGCACAAATAAAATTCAACAAAAAATTAAAAGTATACTCCTCCAGATTTAGTAAAATAATACAATCTTTATGTAGATTTGGCTATAATTATATAAAATGTGGTACATAACGATTCATTTCTCCCACACAGAACGCTAACAAATTAAAAACGTATACATATAAACACGTTTTACCTTTACCACAGAAGCATTAGTTCAAATACGATATGCACTAACCTGCTCAGTCTTTTTTGCAATAAGGGCACCCATTATTTTACTAAAGTAGGAAGCCAATAGCGGATTCAGAGGAGGATCGCATTCCAAAAAAGAATAAAGCTTATCTAGTAGAACTTCATTACCAGCCAATGTTTCATTTAAAGCTGGTACATCACAAGTTAGCAACTCACTTGCTATGTTTGGGTACTTAAATCTAGATCTTTCTTCTATTTCAATTGACGGTTCTTTTATAGTTAACGTTACTAATTCTTCCATCACGTCAGGCTTTAATAGGCTAAAAAGAATATTTTTAGTACAAATATAATTCACTAAATTAAATGATTATGGAAGACAGAACTTACAAGTCTATTAATGTTTTATTCTGAGCCCTACATTCATTAATAATATCGTCGGCGTCCATAACTTCTTGTAGTGTAACATCCTATAAATAAATATAAAAAATTTCAAGTTTTAAATAACTGATACCAATCATTGATTTACCTCTTTGCCTAGAAGACCCTCAATTTGTGAGGAAGATGAGGTATTGTATTTCCAAAACATAGTACTGAATTCTAAAACAGACGCAAAAACTTATCTCAACTGTAAATATGGACAGGAGTAGTATTTTAAAATACGCATCGCATGTTTTGAATAAAAAGTAACAACTGTATTTCAAGCATATTGTTATAAATCCGCACACCTTTTTTAAACTTTACAGAAGACGTTGGGTTAGGTTCATTTGAGATGACCCCGTAATAGAAATTTTATCAAATTTCCATAAGACACACACACTAATTCATTAATCCTAAAGAGCATATCACAAATTTCACATTAATTAACTTGTGGAAGTGGTATATAATTAGTAATTGTCTAAAATTCAATAAATACTTTTATACAGTGATAAAAATGACCACCATTCATAATCCCACAATGCACTTGTTGAATTTATAAATGACGGATCAAAGCGCGAAATTTGAAAAACGTGAGTGATCTTGGAAGCAAGCTCGTATATTAAGCTTATATTTTACTTACCGGTATGAAACTCAATCATTTTAAATCTTTTATAATTTGTTTTACCTCAATTGCTGTTTTGGGAGTTATATTGTGTCAGATTTAATTAACTATAGAAACCAGTGCTGCTATCAATAGTGACACTGACATCGCTCAAGAGGGAATTACGTTAACTAAAATATTTTAAATTAAAATTACGGTAGATTACAATCCATACTGCATTAAGCTAATACAGTTTAAGTATTAATTACTTAAATTATTTAAGTCAAATTCTTTAATTTTCTTTTTAATATACAGGGTGTTCAATAAGTGACGTGATGTCAAGAGTAGGGGTGAAAGGTTAAGATAACACCTCAGTCTTTCGATGTCGACCATATTTTTTGTGTTGGTAAAAATACTGCAAAAATATATATACTTTCTGAGGCACCATTTTATTTAGATTAATAAAATTTATAACTGTTGCACGTCGTTAATCAGTTACGGGCATCCATATATTTTGGGGTAGTCTAACACAATTGACTCACTAAGAATAGACTTTTGAATACCACAAGGTTAATTTACAGGGCCTATACCAGACTAGAATACCCCTAAATGCTTTTGGTACATCTACCAATCAAAAAAAAAGAAAAAACAGAAAAACTGTTTCAGTGTCCTGATCAACTTTTATGTTTTAGTTAAAAAAAAAACTATTTAACTAAAAGGGCTGAAAATCTATGTATTTTTTACAAATAAGTGATTAGTAATAAAACAACAATTTATTGACGGAAACTAATGTGATAGGTTTAACTGTATTAAAATATTTACATACAATGATTTCCACAACAAAATGTAAATGCTAAAAATGTACAAGGAGGTCCTTAAGAAACCCTGCTGGCTTCCCCAGGGAGAGGCAGTGGTTTGCCACCAATAACAATCGATGGACCAATATAATAACGTATGAGAAGACTAGAACCTCGTTTGAGTTGGTTTCGGCCTGCTAAATCTGCCCAACAATCGACCCAGGTTTTGTAATGAGGCATGAAGTTCGGTGACCCGGCTATCAGGCCTGAATTTGTAACAGCCATACAGTTCGAAACAACTTGGAAGGGATAAGTTATTGCTGTTGCCAAAAACTAAAAAAAAAATATAATCATGAAAATACAAGAGGCAAGGCAATACAAGTTTTAAAACTTACAGTCATGGTAGCTGAAGTATAAACTTTTAACTCTCTTTCTTCAACAATGTAATGGTTTATGGCATAAGTCAAACTGCTAGCTAATAACAAAGAACATATATCTCCTAATAGTCTAGGTATTAGACCACTGAAGAACCCCAAAATCCCATTTTGCGAATAAATTTCTTTTACCGAACTAAATATCCCACTAAAAAGAAAAATTGTGGGACATATTCTTTAAAATTGTAATCATACACTTACTTATATTTTGTCTCTCTTCCAACAAATTGTGCCATCATTCTCACAGTTATTACATGAAACGGTTGACTGACAAAAATAGCAGCTGTGTGAGTTATAATGTCACATTTTACAGACCTAATAAACCTTTCTTTTCTAAAAAAAATAAATAAATATATAAAACATAAAAAGATTTTCAACTTGAACATTAGTATCAGCTTACTTCTGAACTTCAGTAGGTTCCTCTTCCAAATCGTCATCGTCATCTTTGGGGGGCTCTAAATAGTCTAAAAGCTTTTGAGTTGCTATTGCACTTAATAGATTTCCACAAACTTTTGGAGCTAAACCATTGTAACAACCAGCAAATCCATCAACTGATTTAATGTGTTTCACTAAAATAAAATATCTAGATAAATACGTTCACTACATAAGATAAGCTTACGTACCATATTCAAAGATATTAGGCAGCTTAAGGGCTGGTTTACCAAAGAAGGTTTTGGCTGGCCTAGGTGGAATAGGTTCATGACCAATCTAAAATTTTTCAAATACCGTCAAATAAGATTACGTCAATATTAAAAATTTACTAACCTGTATCAGAACCTTTGCATACTCAAAAGGGTGTGATGCGGTATTTACAATAATTCTCAATGCATAATTAGACCATTTGTTTTCCTTCTGCTTTGACATAATTCGTGTGATATCAGAAAAATTAATTTTCCTTAAATTTTTTAAAACAATCGGTAAAATAAATCAAAATCCGAGCCGTCAAATTAGGTCGCCAACTGCTTTTTTTATAATATTTGTTACAATCGATTTCATGATACCGAATTGCCAATAGATATAAATTCCAAATTTGTCGTATAAGCACAGTATAAAGTATCCGCGATAATTTAAAGCAAAGTTCATATATCTTTGATATTAGTAAGAAAATAATTTTTTCATAACCGTTATTTAGAATTATAATTATTAATTAATAAATTATTATTAATTAATATAATTATAATAAACAAATTACAAAACCTAGTATTCTTTGTCCTTAAGTTTAAAAAGTAATAGGTATAGTCCATTCACTGGGCTTAATTTTGTGCACCAATCCATCAATAGAGCCGCTTTGCATGTCGTTCAACTCGAGTGTGATAATTTATAAAATCAATAGCCAACCGTACACGACGATTAAATCGATCTTCTACGTGCCAAAACAATCCTATAGATTAGATATCATACGATAAATCTGCAAATCTTAACTCTTGTGCTTTAGTGTGAGCATTATCTGGGAGTCATAGCCTTTCCCATTATGTGTATTAAGTTGTAATTCTACATGTCTTCCTACTTCCTTCCTTACCCAACGCAGGGATCACATAGAAATGACAAAATAATTCAAATTTCTATTACAAATTTTAGACTTGCCATGTGAAGACAGTGCGACTATATACTAAATAGGGAAAAATTAATATAATATAAAAAATATACAGAGTGCTTTACAAAGCACCATCATTATAATTCGAGGATAAGTAAAAATAAATTGGAAACAGACATAGAAAATTACTTTATTAAATAATATTTTGACACTTTGTTATATTACATTTATGCTCAATAATCAAAGTTGTATTCAAAATATGATGAATCAAAAGTATGAACTCGAACGTAACCATCTTCACCACCAGAGCTATAGCTTTTTCCATCAGGATGAAATGCGACACTGTTAATGGGGCCGAAATGTCCTTTCACTCTTCCAAATTCTTCCTCAAAGACCATGTGGAAGAAACGGGAGTCAAATTTACCTACTCTGGTTGAGGTAGTTGTTACATCCATGGCATCCTGTCCTCCTCCTACAACCACATGTTCTAGAATGGGGCTAATAGCCGCAGAATTCACCGGTCGTTCAGTTTTGTAAGTTTTTAAAAGCATCAGGTCCTCAGCATCAAACAGTTTGGCAGTGTGATCCTTTGAGGCAGTGATAAACATCGTTCCGTCCTTGTTCCACTGCATATCATTGATTAAGTTATCGTGTTCTCTTACCGACATTATTTCTTTACCAGTCTGAAAAAAAAATATTTATAGAATACCTAATTCATGATGTGAGAGATTTGTAGAAACCTTATTATACAGGGTGCGGCAAATTTCCAATTAACTAATAAACTTCTTTATTACCTTGAGATCCCACTGAGTAATTCCTCCATTTTCATGTCCTGTAATAATCATTTCATCTAAATTATCCCACAAGATGGATGAAACTCTAGGTCCTTTAATAGGTATCCTCAATATAGGATCCTGTTGTCCTATACTATCATCGATTGTTCTTGTATCAATAATAAACATTTCACAAGGTTGTTTCATGGCTTTGTCAGTTGTATAAACTGCCATATTTGCTGAATAACTGAACATGCATGTTCTTACGGATGAAGCAGTGGAGATATTTCCTATTTCTTTTCCCGTTTCACAATCCCACAATTTACAGCTATTGTCTCCAGCACCCGACATGAATTTTGTTGTAGTCCAATCGACATCAATACACCAAACAGCACCTTGATGTCCATTAAACGTACCTAACCGTTCTCCATTCAGGGCGTACCAAACATTTGGCTTATTATCTTTTGACGCTGAGAATAATAGGTCACCCTCTCGATTATATTTGATTTGGGTTATGGCACGTTCGTGCCCATGTAACATTATGGGTTTCTAAAAAGATGAGCATTAAAAAATATTAGGTTAATTTCAATATGTCACATTCAATTCCTTAGAAAAAAAAATTAACAAGGATTGTATTCAGTTACTTTTACAATACTTACCATCGTTTATATTGTTACTTATATTATCAATTCAAATTTTGTTGTAGAATACACGTTCCACACAAAAAAATAACCCAACAAATTTAGCGATTGCTTAAAAATTGACAAACAATTGACAATTGACATGACATATGACGAAGATAGGGATATAGGGATTTTAGATTTTCACTGACTATTACGATCACAGGAACAGTCCACTACAAATCATTTAAAATTGTTTTAAAATTTATAAGTTTTATTTACAGTTTAGTAGAGTAAAATAAATACCGAGGAAAGATAGAACCAAAAATATTTTATTTGTATTAACATCATATTGTTATGTATTTACTGTATTTAATTATAGCAAAATTATCAACTATTAAAAAAATAATCTCTTGGGCAACGTTGCTCCTTCAACAGCATCTAGCAGTTTCCTTTTCAAAGATGGTTTTTCCGTTTCCTTTACCTTTCTAATATTTTTAGGTAATGGCAATTTAGGACCTAAAGTTGGTGCAGGTTTGTTACTGAAAAATGGCATTTGCAGACACTCAGAACATTCTTTCCGTTTAACTGGACTTAAAACCAAAAGACATTCAATCAAATCTAATAAATCATCTCCTGCTGCAGTAAAAATATTCTTTAATGGGATGGATTGAAACGGTTTGAATTCTATATAATCTACTAGAGATTTAACTCCCGGCCAGTTTTCTTCAGTGGGATTTCCAAAAACTCCAAATATTTTAGTAAGTTGATCCAAATCAGATTCTCCAGGGAATAATGGTACTCGAAGTAATAATTCGGCTAAAATACATCCTACGGCCCACATATCAATGCCTGTACTGTACTGTTTTGCTCCAAACAATAACTCTGGAGCTCTGTACCACCTTGTAACAACTTGGTGGGTGTTAATGCGATTCGGTGATCCATATAATTTAGCTAATCCAAAATCACCTATTTTAAGAACTCCACTACAATTCACCAACAAATTATTTGGTTTCAAGTCTCTATGCAATATCCAGTTTAAATGTAAATATTCTAGTCCTTGCAATGTCTGTAGTATGTAAGACTTTATATTCGCAGTAGTAAGTATTATTGTGTTGTCCTTAATAATAATTTCCAAATCGGTATCCATAAAATCAAAAACAAGAGACACGTTGGACATATGTCCAAATACATCTAGTAAACCTATTAAATTTTTGTGGTGTAGTTCTTGCAATAACTTAATTTCTCTTAAGGCCGTTCTATTAATTCCATCTTGAGCTTCTTGTCTAGTACCTATTTTAATTTTCTTTACAGCCACTATGACATCAGTTTCTACGTCCCTAGCTTTGTATACAGTAGCAAATTGACCTTCTCCAAGAAACTCAATTTTTTCATATCTTTTTATTTTATTTTCCATGTTTACTAGTAAGTGGATCGAACATTAACTATTTTAAATTTGATTCATATTTGTAAATTGTAAATGAGGTTATGCGCTTTTGTTAGTTTTGTTGACTGATGGAGTCGGAGTGATGGATGTCATGGAACATAACCTATTCTGATTTAATGTTCAGTTTAGCAAAAAAGAGCTTGATGACTTTCTAGTTTACAAGTGACAAAGGAGTAAGTTCAAGTACTTATTAAAATAAATTACTCTGAAACTATTTGAAAACACTGCTTCGAACAGTACAAATCTTTAAAATAAAAATACCACCGACATTAACAGGAATAAAACGTATCCTTTTTGCTTAAAAATTTATTGAAAATAAAATGATTGTAAGTTACGAGACATACAACTTTCTTCACAATTCTTTTTTTATTTTAAACCACAGCAAAATAGTTTCAAACCGTTTTAAAAATAATGAATAATATACTTACTGATAAATGAAATGTAATATAATATGCATAATGATAGTGTTCATTTATGCAACAGCTAATAGATTTGTTCCTAGTGCATTTGAAACTGTTTCCAACAGTCTGAGGTCAGAGGCAGTCGCATTTAATTCCAAACAAAGAATTTTGAACCAATATGTCGGAATGCGCACATGGGCGTAGCTACAATTTTTGTTTTGGGGTGGACCCACGGCTGCAAAATCTATGGAGGCCTCCCAAAAAAAAAGAAATGTTGCGCAGTCCCCGTCCGACCAATATGACAAGGATGATAATATTAGAAGTTTTTTTCTGGGGTGAGCACACCCCTGCTCCCCCCTATGCGCATGCATCTGACTGTTGGAAACTATTTTGGATTGTTCTGGGAACAAAACTAAAGCTTCGTTAGAAAAACCAAAACGGAACCGCAAATTTCTGGTTAAACATTTAATCAGTTGCTGAAAATCGGAAATAATAGATCACAATTCTTATTTTAATTTAAAAAGGGATAAATAATACACAAATTGGTACCGATCGACCAGCGACAATTTTATTTTTTAATTCACAAAATAAAAATTATTTACAGTTCCACTTTACCATGCACAAAAAATTTAAAATAAAGTCTATGAAAATAATTTAGATTAACCGGATCCTAACGAGCTTCTTTCTCTTCATCTGAATCGGACAATGGTTCCACACTGATTGCATCTTCATTCTTATCGTCTATTTTTTTATCGTTAGAACTAGGACTTAATACATCGCCCAGTCCTAATATTTTTGGCAGTCCAGATAGGATGGAAGAACTTTTGTCCTTGTTGATAGTGCTTATGTTGTGCGTGACTTTGATTTGCTGATTGGGAAGAATAGGAAATGAGGTGCCGTTGATGGTGGCTGTTCCATTCTCATTTAGATTTATTTGCCCTAAATTTGCGGGCAAAATCCCTGTCACGGATACGCCGCTAATGTTGGTCTGGACCGGAATTGGGATGTTGGACAAGTCTATGATGCTGCCGTTGTGTCCCGGGTCAAAAAAGGTTAAGTCTACTTGTTCGTGTCTGAAAATAATAAATATTTGGTGTCCTTAGAGACGGCATCTCCCAGAGTTTCCGCTACTGGTTGACATATTTGTCAGGGTAGCGAAGTAGAAATAGACAAAATCAATTTGACATTCATACAATGTACATCCTCACCTCAAAACTATTTCATTCCTGTACTTACGTTTCATTTCCTTCTTCGGCATCTTCGTCAACGTCTGTCAGTATTCCAATTTCATACACCACAGACTTTATAACGTATCTAAAATGAATGAGAAAATACGTAATATTTTATTTACATTCTACAGATGCGGTATATGTTTCCCTATATTTCGCATCTCTTAATTAGAATTATTATTTTTGAGATAGAACAAAAAATCTTCAATAAAACTTGCTTGAATTATGCTGAAGTGCCAAAGTTTATGTCAAAATCTATCAAGCAGTTGTTTACGAAGACAGAACATTTTCTTAAAATTATGGCGACACAGGTTTAATAAGTGTGTCTCTAATAATAAGGGAGACACAGCCAAAAGAACGTGTCAAAAGCTCATTGTATAGGGGCACACAGAGTAGTACTAATTGTTTTATGTGCCTGTGTTATTATCTACTTTTACCTACTTTTTTCTCTTGAGTGTGGGCAATACCCAATCAAATAAAAACAGATTATACGGGGCGTTTTATAATAAACAAAAGTTGCTTTATTTCAAACAATGTTCATTTGTTTTATTGTTTCTTTCGATTTTTCAACTTGTGTGTACTTCTTTTTTTAATTAAGCAGCCTCTCAAAAAATATTCTACAGAGATACGACTGAGTTTCTACACACAAAAAAATATTTTTCGGGAAGCACACAACAAAAACGATTTTTTCGTGCCTAGTTTAAACTGTTTCAAGATACAAAATATATAAATATATGTGATATATAGACTGAATTGATAGTTTAGATTAATTGCATGTTAATCGCTTTGTTTTAAAATAAGTACCCAAAAAAATTACAAATTTGCTATAAAATATATAAAATCGTACACTTACAAGTTCTGAGAAGTTTCATTGCCGGATTCCGTGGTTGTGTCCTCATTTGCTACATTTTCCTCATTTTCTATAGGGATGGAAATGCCACTGCTCAACAATAAGAATAGTCCAAGAACGTATGGTAAGTGAAACATTTTGAAAAACTGAGACATCGTCATGGGTTTTGCTTATATATACAATAAATAACTAATTAGCACGTGTGACGTTTGATTTACAGTAAAAATTTGTAGATATTATGATAATTCGTTTTAATCTTATTCCTTTTAAGTTTTCGAATATAATTCAAGGCGTCTGTACTGTTTACTTATGTGAGTCAGATTGGAAATTTAACTTTTCTAGAACTGGTATTACTTTATATTTACTTTAACTGAAATTTAAAAATGTTAAATGTGAATAATATGTATCGTTTTAATTTACAATAAAATGAGTAGATAGATTTTAGTTTTTTAAACACTTTGCTGACCTTTGTGTACCTTACCTTATACCTATACAAAATGCATTTCTATACTTACCTTATTACCTCTTGCCTTACCTTAACTTACCTTGCCTTACCTTACCTTATTATACTACTGATATCTACTACCGTCATCTTTTATGTTGTTTTAGATCATTTATTTTATAGGCAAAATAAATTTATGTAACTTTTATAGAACCTATAAAAGGTTTGTATTAGAACTGAAATTTAAAATTTACTTCAAACACCAAAGCATGTTTCAAGATTCAGAAAGATTCAGACATTTGTATACAATTAGAGAAATAATATTATTAGGCAAACATACTGGCATAATAGTTTGAAATAAATATTTGTATTGCGATTGTAAAACAGAAACAATAATTATAATAATGTAAAAATTATATATTGACATTAGTAATTATTAGAAAAAAAATATTTTTCCATTGAATAGAGAAAAAATGAAATGTCATGATACTTCTGTTATTTATTTAAGTTTTTAAATATATACCTAGGTGTATAAATTATAAATGAATAAATAATATTTTCTGTATAATATCAGAAAACAATATGTATATCTTGAAACTAATCACGAATAATGTTATATCCACTTGCACTTATTTAAATGAAATTTTGTACAAGTTCTAGATTATATTTCAAGTGGATTCTTTTATAGATAATTCTTTATCTGTAATATACGCGACGGCTCGCGAAAATTAGTTGGTGTAATTTTTCACGTGATTCTATTCAACCAATCAGCGATTACATTGTCTCAAGCGTAGGCGTAACGGTTTGTCATTATTCATTGTAAACGAATCATACAGGGTTTGGCGTGTATAATCTATAAAAATTAAACTACAGCTTCCTAGCGATATTTGTTAATAGAAAAGTCTTATACGAAAAAGTTATATTTTTGTTTTCTTTTCGTAAATTAAAGTTCAATTATGGATCAAAATATTTTCTCTGGAACGGTCCTGTAAACAAATCATTGTTGAACGATAGAAAGATACTTCTCAATTTTTGGGGAATATTTCAATACAAAAGTACAAACCCAGAAAAATAGATATTAAAAAAACTGATATTTTCATATTATAATAATTAATAGTAATTACTATCTTAAATTGTTGTTACTGCAAGAGTTCGCAAACAAAACCACATCCGTAAGCATCTGATAGTTGCCCACTGCGTGCACACTAAACAAACTCCATTAAAATATTGAATAAAATGAAATAAAACCTACCATTTCTAGAAAAAAATGTTGAAATTAATTTCCATTAGCGCATATACAGGCATGGCACCAACGCATCCAATTTTGGCGAATAATTTTCCAAATTCCAGGTATCCCCTAACTGTGTCAGCAGCTTCAAGTATACGGTTTCGCAATTCTTCCACCGTAGCAATTGGAGTATTGTAAACCAATGACTTCGAGTGACTCCAAAGATAAAAGTCCATTGGAGTTAGATCGGGTGACCGATGTGGCCACAGCACAGGACCAAAGCGTCCAATCCATCGCTGAGGAAACATTTCATTCAAAAGTGTCGTTCCTCTCGTACTTGAGTACTGTGTGGAGGAGCCCCATCTTGAAGACAAAATATGTATGCCCGAACTTGTAATGCCACATCGTCCAATAATTCAGGCAACCGGTTCTCCAAAAAGTCAGCATATGTTCGTCCATTTATTTAGTCGTCCTTCAAAGAAATAGGGACCCACAAGTACATCGCCTATTATGCCAGCTCAAACATTTACCGAGAACCGATGTTGAAAATGAGTTTTCCTAATCGCGTGAGAATTTTCATCGGCCCATATGTGCATATTATGGAAATTCACTTCATCACGGGTAAATGACGATCATCTGTTACACAAACATAAGCAGGAAAGTCTGCTTGATTGGCACATTGCCGTAAAAAACCATTTGCAAAAAGGCATTCGTTGATCACAATCCGGGGGTAAAATCTGTTGAACTGGTTGCAGATGGTAGGGGTGCAACAGCTGGCGCCTGTACGGTTCGAGATGAGGTTCCTACTTGCTGTGTGAGTGATCGAGTACTAATTGTGGGGTTTTCGTCAAGATTTTCCAACACTGCATCTTCAACATTAAGGTTCACTTGCTGATCACGTCTTTCTCCTCGAGGAATAACACTACCCAAACATTTCCAAAGTTTTTAATAAAAAACACAGGATCGGCCTGCATTTTCATTGAATAAATGAACTTTAATTTACAAAAAAAAACGCGAAGATAGAACTTTTTCGTATAAGACTTTTTTGTTACAAATATCATCAGGATGCAGTAGTTTAATTTTATATAGATTATACACGCCACACCCTGTATATTGATGTCGCCAAGATTTAGGAATTTTTCGTTACCAACAGTACCAACCGTTATAATGTTGCTTGTCTATGTCGGAGGTCACGTGGATTTTAAACATTTATTAGGGCTCTGAGTGCTGAATACATTTGATCTATATGTTCTTTGATAAATATCCCTCTTAGCATCTTCAAGTTTATACTGATTAAAGAAATTATAGCCTTATCAGGAAAGTAGAATTATTAAAACATTACAACGATTTGGATTTGACGATAGGTATAATTAACAATACAATAAAATCTACATTGCAAGTGTAAACCCCAAATAAAGAAATTGAATAAATATTAGTGCAAGTTAACTCTACTGTGTACGGTGTTAAAAGTTAAAAAAAACGCGCATAAATTACGTTTTTCTATAGCTGTTTACATTGCCACACAATTATCGTCTACAGATGATATTTGTTTAATAATGTTACCAATTATGACGAATTCGCAAATAATTATAAATAGCTACCTTAGCACGTTAAAGTTTTCTGATTTTTAGAACAGCAAAATAAGTTCACGCAGATGTCTCACTCATAAAGCTGGCTATGATTTTCGCAATGTAATTGTATATGCGTAAGTAATCCAATGTTGTATAAATATAACTAGGTTTATATACTTACTGAGATCCTTTGGGAAAATTATAACCAATGGGATGGCATTGTTTTGAAAACAATTAAAGAATTATTATTCTTTGAGAAATGTGCTTTTTGTATAATTTTTAATACATTTATTTGATTATTTATTTTTTAAAAGTTTTCTCATTTATATATTTACCTATTTGTAGCATTTCTTAAATAGTTTTTACTTTGTCATAATTTGTTAAACTGTACAGACGAAAACATTAACAACAAACAATAAACAAAAAATCAGCTAAAATAAAATTAGTATTACTTATACGGTGCGAGGTTTGTCTTTTTTACAAATAAAAATGGACGTAGGTAATACTCAATACTGGCATTACATATTCTTATTGTTATTATTTTACGATCACGATATTAACAAAACAAAGTTTCTAACGTATTTTTTTACCTTATGGGAAATACAAAATGATTATTGATAATTATTATTGATAGCCCGTGTCATATACATACGGTCCTATACCTATAGTAATCGATTTGTGTTTTGCTATCAGTTCTTAAGCCCGATAAAAAATGTATCGCTTATCTTATCGCTTACATTTTCATTAATTATATTCTTTCCATTTCGGTATGGGACACGCGGATTTTGACAGCAGCGTATTAAGCTAATTTAAATTTTGAATATCAACAAAGTGCTGTGTTATGTGTTGGCATTCTCATTTCTCGATAGGAATTGCAGCATCAGTATGGACAGTTGTAAGGATATTTTGATAGTTTGTAATTTTATACCGAGTTACGGAATGAATAAATCGTTGATATTGTTTTGCGTTCAGTTTTACTTTGGATTTGTGAAATGTTTAGGGTTTAAAGGCTTGCTTCTTCTGGTATTAATTCTTTTATCACTAAATTCCAAGGCATTTAAAGTATTGGAATTAAAGGATCCCTGTCTTTTGGCGATTTACTTTAAAAAATATGGTTTTTAAAAATTAACGTCTGTTAGAAATATATGGATTTTCATTATCGGCATTTTGAGAATTACATTATAAAAAAATTGAAATGAATCAATATTTATTTAATTATATATTTGATTTTAATTCAAATTATATTTTTTTTCACTCTAAATGGTAGCCCATGGCTATATTTTAATGCAAGCACTGGTAATAGGAAAAAAGATATCAACAATCGTTATATTAAAAAAATAATACAGCTGTGTGAAAGATTACCAAAAGGCGAAAAATGAGACATCTGAAAAACATGTTTACATTAAATTTTCAACTATTTTCTCTCCCACTTCAAATATTTTTAATATCGAATTGATTATTATTGATGAATCATTGATCTAGACTTTGGATGATCATAAAGGACGAATCAAATTTTTTTTTACTGAAATCATTAGTACTTTAAATGTCGTCAAGTGAATTGCAATTTTCTACCCATCTGACGTTGAGAAAAATGTTTTATATAGGGTGTTTATTAAGTACTTTAAATGGAGAATAGGTATGTTTAGTCAAAGATGACAAACAGTGCGACACAAAAAAGTTATGGTTATTTAAATCTAGGTACAACACTGTCCTGTGGTGCACTCTAACATTAAACAAAAAACTAAGTAAATATTTGAATTTCTCATCAGCAACACTCCCAGTTTCCCCAATTTCGTCAAATTGCCGTGTTATTGAATAAAAATATATTCAAAATACCAAACAAAATTTTTTTGGATGTTCTAAGTATATCTCAAGAACCATGTCGTTGCGGATCCATGTTCATATGAACTTTATTTCATAAAATTAGTCAAAGATTAACCCAACAAAATTTGTACAAGTACTTAATAAACACCCTGTATATTCGGATTTAATTCAGAACAATTGTCAACAATCTCTTTAGAATCATCGCCAGATCGTAGATGAAAACCAATATAATTAATATAGAAAGTACTAATATAGTATATAGAAAGTAAAAATATTTTTAAAATGTTGTACAGGGTGCCCCATTTTGTGTGGGCTTGCAGATTACAGAGCAAATGCAGATGAATAGAAAATACTAATAGAGATGAATCGCGCTTTTTCCGAGCTTAGTTTGGGAGGCATAAACAAATTTGACGTTATTATATTGGCATAGTACATATAAAACATATTTAAGAAATATTTGAAATAATTAATTTTAATATAAAATGGGATAATCCTCTGTATATTAAAAATTAAAGTTAGCTCAGGATTTGTTTGCATCATCAAACTACTTTGACCTATTTGATAGCGCATCTTATAAAATAGATGGTTTGGCCTACGCCTTGCAGTACCACCAAAAATAGATCACCCATTAGTAGTATCATTTAAACTCACTCAGATTTTTGTACCTTTTATTACTCATACTTATTCACGTGCATGTAATTAGGTACATTACAATAATGACAAGAGAATCAAATTATAGAAATGCAAATTGTAAAAGTTATGAGTAATCACCATGAAGTCATATTGCTCTTCAAATCGCGTTTTTAATTTTTATATCTAGTGATTATTATTAAGTGCTTTCATTACATAGGTGTTCTCAGTTTCGAGTTTGTTTACAAAGATCTTAATTCAGTTAAGAAATTAAGAAAATTGTCTTTGATTTCCATTGTGTACAGTACGTTTAACAAAAGAAGACCGAATATTGAAATACAGACAACATTTTAATGAATGTATTCACTTTTTGTATAGCAATAGTAAAATTCAATAACCTCGTTGCTAGTGACAACAAAAGATGATATATTCGTCCAGATTAGATTAACTATCACAAAAGCAAAGTCACTGCCTGGGGATCTATTTAATGTTGGCAAATATACACTGATTGTCGCTCTCAGTTTATCAAATGAGCGGATCTCATTGATGTAAATCAAGTTGCATCGAATTTAATATGTATCGATAAAGGCACAAGAGATATACTGGTTTGTGTTTTTCTGGTTGATATTTACATAAGTATGAAACGACATTCCATTCGCTTATCGAGGTTTATGATCGTCGAAATAGAGAAATTGAATTGCCCGTAACAATTTTTTACAGGATATTTAATTTGGATGTTTAAATATATTTTAAAATGTTTCATGTCTATAAGTAGGTAATTAGGCGAGCGGTTCACCCCTAAAAAGACGCTTCTAAATGAAGGTAACCGACTAAATTTTTAAAACAAAAACCTACAGCTGAGACTTTCTTTATTTTATAAAGTGTATTTTTATGATAATTTACATATATGTTTTGTATTTTTCGGCGTGGTTGTTATAAACAAAAAAGTTGTAAAAAAAATACTCGCCGAATGGCTTTTATTGTAAAATGGGCCGAAATAAATACTTTTTGTTCTTTGACAAAAATCCGAAAAATGCTTCGCCTCCGAGATATTTACAATTTAATGTGAAAAAAGTGACGAAATTGACAAACATTCGGAATTTTAATCTCAAAAACTACTGAACAATGTTTAATTCTAAAAAAACATAATAATCGGTAAATCTTCTACTTTAAGATCTATTTTTTTGGTATAGGTCAATTATTTTATTAAAGATCTAAAGCGAGTAAAAAATGTTCCATCCAAAATTGATGATGAAACGCTTATTTCAACTCAAGAACTTGTCAAAAATAACGAAAAACTTATTATTTAAAAATTACATAAAAAGAAATTAATATACTTTTATTGCTCTTAATATTTTTGTAAAATAAAAATAAAATAATTATCCTATACAATAAATAAAAAAAAAATTATTTTTCGAGACCGCTAGGTCAATTATTATTATTAGGTTAATTTTACAATTTAAAAAGCTTATTTAGTTTTGGTATAACTCTCAAGTCAATTTTAGCCATTTATAAAACCAAAAATCGAATATTTAAATTAATATTAAAATATAATCTAATCCAAGATATTGTAAAAAGAAAATTTAAATTTGAAGTATCATAATTTTCTTGAAGACTTTTTTTTACTCGCTTTAGACCTCCAATAAAATGATTGACCCATACCAAAAAAAATATATCTTAAAGTAGAAAATCTGCCGATTATTATGCTTTTTTTTAGAATTAAAATCTGTTCAGTAGTTTTTGAGAAAAAATATCCTAAAGTTTGTCGATTTCGTCACTTTTTTCACATTAAATTGTAAATATCTCGGAAACAAAGCATTTTTCGAATTTTTCTCAACGAACAAAAAGTGTTTATTTTAGTCATGTGGCGAGTAAGTTTTTTACAACGTTTTTGTTTATAACAATTGACTGACCACGCCGAAAAATATAAAAAAAATATGTAAATCATCAGAAAAATACACTATAAAATAAAAAAAGTTTCATGCTGTAGGTTTTTGTTTTAAAAATAAATTTAATCGGTTCATGCCTTTATTTAGGGGTGAACTGCTCGAAATCGACGAGGTTAGAAAGAAGAAGCTAGTTACTTATCAGTGTTTCCCTTCAAAGAATTTTTAATATTTCTACATATTTATTTCACGTTAAGTAATTTTACATGGTGCTTATTTCGCTATGACGCCAGGGGCGGCCTAGGCCTACTTGTCCTCAAGGTTATGTCTTCATAACTTTTGCGTATCCAAGTTTTATGTAATTTGATTAAGTTTTCCTGAATCTGCAATCGATTCTGAACAAAAATTGTGCTCGTATTTCATAGCTCAAAAATGAACCGTTTTCGAGTAAATTGGTACTAAAGTATACCCTGCATTAATTTGTAGAAAAACGTATGCAAAGATTTTATTTGTTGCTATCTAGTAGGTGCCTGTCATTATAAAAAACAAAGTTGCTTACAAGCGTATATGTCAAAATTAATTACGGTAGCTACTCGAAATTACGAGAAATTAAGTTTACAAAACAACAAGAAAAATATTTTATAAGAATTTTAACCTTACTTTGGTCTGGTCTATCCTCTGGTTTAGTTCGACCAAACATGTATATGGGTACGGCTAAATAAATATGGGAGCAAGTTTTATAAATATTTCAATGCCGAGTTGCTGCGTCAGCGACCGAACCTGGTACATACTGACAACCTCTTGGTTCTTGAATTGAAATTGGAAAGACTATACTGTCAATTTGACTTGAATTCTTTTGAAACGCTTTTGACAAATTCTTAAATATTTACAGCTGTGGACAATAAAAAGCTTCATACCTAAACAGCTTATGATCTTTTTAAGAAAAGAATTTATGTTTTGTGAGGTTTCTTACAATTTTATTTTGCAACTAAGTGATTTGTACTAAGATAATTTTTCACATGAAACCAAATACTTCTAATTGTAAGAGGAAAATCTAAACGGAAGTATATGAGTAGTTCATGCAATAACGACAAAAACTTATCTTGTGTAAATGAACTTTTATTATGGCTAGAATATTCTTATTTACTTTAATAATTTCATAATTATTTATTCCAGATCCAAACAAGCTTTCATATCATCTGGGCAATATGTGGATATTATTTCTACGTTTGTAAAATCAGACCCAACTATTATGGACTCGTAATCTTATACCTTACATATTTTTATAGTAAGTACTTTTTAATGATAAAATCAGTTATAAAAATATAAGGAGTAAACTTGCCAAATTATTATATTTGTCAATCATTTCAGAAGGGCCTACAATGTATTGGAAAGACACTCAGGTGTATTAACTTAATCGGAACACCTTCAAGATTCAACCATAATGTTTCAGTTCAATGTTTCAATGTTTCACGTTCATAATTTTTTATTGTGCCATTTCCCTCGCATACTTTTGTTAACGATAAGCAATGTATGGCATTTCTATACCACAATTATTTTAAATTGTATCTTCATAAATATCATTGTCATTTAAAACATATTTTTTCAGAAGGAGAATGTGGGAATGTAACTCTCAAATGTGATGGGCTACTTGAATCGGAAAACAGGAAAAAGATCGGCCTGAGTTCTGTGGAAGAAGAAGAAAATATTTACGATATTATACAGACGATTTTGGACAAAGGTGTCTTGCCCGAAGAATCAAACGCAGCATATCGCACGCATATTTATTTTCATGCTTTCATTATTTCGGACGCTGTCTGGATTATTTCTGCATTCCTACTTTTTGGTAAGCGGAAAAAATGACAAATGGGAAGATTTCTTATCCAAAAATAAGGGAATATATTCCCGTCAACATGCCTCGCTTCTCATATACAGCATGTTTAATTTTTTATGTTTTGAATGAGTGTTTAGGCGTAATTCGAATATGATAAAAGATCTGTGGTTAATTTTGAGAAATTGAAAATTTCTCCATTTAATTTCATTATTATTTAACAACTTTCAAAGTTTCCCTTGGTGAATATATTTATAAATTTCATTACGGAATAACATTGTTATTCGGTATAATAACCTCATTTTAAAAATATTCGTACTTTCTCCATTTAGCGGTCACACACGTATTTACAAAACCTATTGTCTATTGATAAATATTGATTGATATATTTATCGCAAACTTTCGAAAAATTCGTCACTAATATGGTTTCTTAAATTCCTCTTTATTTACAATTTTGGCGAATGCGCCAATGTTAGAAGTTATCACCCAAATTTGTTAAAAAATGTGAAGGAAAAAGCTACATTCGTTTACTTTTCTCAAAACACTAAAATATATCAAGCAGACATATATAAGCACTTTGATCAGTTTTTTAAGAAAACAAACTTTATTTATTCTAATACAGAGATCATTTCTAAATACAATAAACGAAAAAAATATTTTCGTAAATAAATTTAAAAAATCCATCTTAAATCTCTATAAATAACATATGTACAGGATGTCCCACTTAACTTCCCCACCCCACTTATCTCGGTTAGTTTTACAGATATAAAAATTTCTTTGAAATAAAAGTTGTAGTGTTTTTTATGAAGTCCGCTTGTTGTCTTCCAATGTATGAAAATGTCTGAACTTACGTGCCATATTCAAGAAAGTTTTCTTGACGGAGTGTGCCTGTCAGGTACTTGTCTTGGTAATCTCTCAAAGCGGCGCTAGCATTATTGTTGAAATATAGGTACTTCGAAAATATTACTACATTCTTCTTTGGTATAATGCATATTTCCCACTTTAATTTGCCGAAAATTAACTCGCTACCCACTGTTTATTGTTATTTTAATTGTCATAAACGTCAAAATAATTATTGGAAACAAAATATCAATAAAATCATGGCAATCTTGACTATGCAATATGCGATTAAATGCAAATACAGGGTGTTTCAGTTCGGGTGAATCAAACTTTAACCACAAATAGAACTCGATAAATAATTCAGAATTGCCTTATAAAGCAAGGGTTTAAATCTCACCGTTTTCACTGTCGGTTTTTTAAATCGTATTATTTAAGAAATTTTTGGTATGCTTAAAACAAATTGATTCAAATTTGGTGTAGTGTTAACATTTACACATGTGCATAATTTACTGTAAAATTTACAAATTCTTGTAGGTCAGTGGCGTAGGAATGGGTATTATTATTGTCAGGCCAAAAATACCTAGTGTGTATTATTATTTATTTATTCCCTCAAAAATTTTTTTTTACAATGTTTACAGGAAGAATTCTGTAACAAGTGGAAAAGCAAAATCTTATGTTTAAGTAACTATACAATTTTAGGAGAATGAGAAAAAAAAATCAAATATCCTAATATTACTATTACTATTACTACTATTACTATTACTATTACTATTGGAGTTAGACTTTAGTTTCCTTAGTTAGAGTTTAGGAGCAGTTAATTTTATTACAACTGTAATTAATATACGACCTAGAGGAATAAATATAGATCGATTGCCTTTATTTGTATGAGCAGTTAAAATGACTGTTATTTTACTTTTACTTTCGTTACCAGTTCTTGCTGGAGCAATTATTATACTTCACACAGATCGAAACTTAAATACTTAATTTTTTGATCCAGCAGGAGTAGGTGATTCTATTCTTTATCAACATTTATTTTGATTTTTTGGCCACCCAGAAGTTTATATTCTTATTTTACCAGGATTTGGGATAATTTCCCATATTATTAGACAAGAAAGAGGAAAAAATAAGCTTTTGGAACTCTAGGTATAATTTATGCAATAATAGCTTTTGGGCTTTTAGGATTTGTAGTATGAGCTCATCATATATTTACTGTTGGTATAGATGTTGATACTCGAGCTTATTTTACTTCAGCAACTATAATTATTGCTGTTCCTACTGGAATTAAAGTATTCAGATGATTAACAACTTTACATGGAACTCAACTTTTTTACAGACCTGTATCTCTTTGAGCTTTAGGATTCGTTTTCCTATTTCCTGTAGAAGGAACACCCACAGGAGTGGGTTTTTTTTACCCCAACTTCTACGCACATGACTTAATAATCATTTGGGATTAATTTTTAAATTCCGTGGACGATTCTACATGCAAAAGGTATACTTGAAAATCGGTATAGTGTATCGTTTTACTGAAAATCTCAGTTGAATGGGAGACCGTTCTTCTGATCTAAGAAAATTACTTTATTAAGGATAGGAAATAAATTTTAAATTATTTATTGAGTTCTATTTGTGGTTAAAGTTTGATTCACTCGAACTGAAACACCCTGTGTATCAAAAACTGTCAAAAATAACCACATAAGTTATATACATTTGTTCAGAATAAAATGTTACATCTAAAAATGTAATAATTTACAGGGTGTTTCGTTAAAAAAATAATAAGTTGTGTCTGTCACATCGACATTTAAATTTATTAATAATTGTTTTTTTGTTACACAAACATAAACTTCATAAAAAACTATAACTTTTATTTCAATAAAATTTTATATCTGCAAAACTAACCGAGACAAGTGGGACTTGTACCATACCCTATAACTACAATTTAAAATATAGTCGTTGAACATATTTTGACTATTCATTAAAATCTACTTCTGTTAAAAAGTTTTTATTTTTAGCTGGGACCTGCTTCCAAATAAAAAAATGCTTGTCCCTCTTATTTTACTGCCCTTGGTTAATAGTAACTTGCTTCGTTATTCTATTGGACGTTATTTCATCGGTGCATTTTGGACTGGACATCTTGACAATTCATGTAAGTATGAATCAAATTTATAAGCCCTTAAATAAATGTTAAAGTCCACTGCTTCTAATGCTACGTGTTTATTAAATATGTGAGATTATTACAAAAATTCTATCTAAAATCTGTTTTCAGAATTTTACCTCTTGGCTCAACTTCATCGGGGTTCAGAACTATCAAGATTTCTCCGAGTACAACAAGCATAGTTCGTCTTACATCGTCCCCCTGTTACCGGCGTTGCTACTTTGCACCCTTTTTTCCAGAGGTCTAGTATTCTGGGTAGGCAATATAATATTGTTCGTCCAGGTTCTGAACAACGCGGTGTTAGCTTTCCAGGACAATCTGGATGGGAACAATCCAAAACATCAATCAAAAATAGGTAAACGTTTCCTAGTAGAAATTATTTTAACATGTAGACACGGACACCTTGTTTATGTATTTAATTATTCATTTATTTACTAATTTAAGATCTGATTTAGGACGGGCTAAAGGTCTTGGTAAAAACCAAAATTTGGACACCTCGGCGTCCCGGATAAGAAACTGGCAACTGTTTTATGGAGCTGTCGACACGACTAGCAGCAGCTCTTCCAGCAAGTCTAGCGAGCGTGACTTCAATTCCAACAACACTATGAGGAGGACTAGTACCAAGGTGAAGATAAAGGAAGGCAAAACCTTTCCCAGTCCCCCACAAACGCCGGACAGTTCTGATTCGTACGAGAAATATGTTAGGTCGATTAGAGATGAGTCTCAGAGGATGAAACCGAACGTAAGTGTGCCTAATGACTAAATGATTGACATGTAAAATAAAACTAAAAATTATGGAGGTCCTGTTGACGTCATCTTCGTTATTTTAAATGGATCACCCTGTATATTATTGCAATTTTGGATTTTACGTCAATTTTTAGGTGAACCTTCATAAAGGTTTCCTATTCTTAAAGTTAACCGTTTTTGATATATTTAATTTTTTTCAAATAAAAAAAAATTAAAAAGGCACTGCCTAATTCAAAAAGATGTGAATTTTACAATAATAAAGTTAGAGCGATAAAATTTATAGGGGACATAACTAAAACCCTAAGCTTCCCTGCCATAATTTCAAAATAACTTTATTTCATACAGAATGGTCGAAATTTAATCCCGAATTTAATCAACTTTAAACCACCTTAATTTATTTTTTTTAAATGGACTGCACAAAAAACAGTAAATACTTTAAAAACCAGAAGAGATAGGTATAGGGAACCATTATACCATTTATCGTCATTAATTTATTTCCTATTTTCAATCGAAACGTTGGCAAATTTTGGAGACTTAAAATATTTTCAATTTTACATTTTTTGCTTTAAGGCAAGTACGTACTATCACGCATATACTGATGTCGCCGAGTCCCTCGACCAAATTCTCGGGAGAAGAACTGAGCCTGATGGTTCACACAAGAACCAATTGTCTTGGTCATATTTTAAACCCCCGGATGAAAGATGTGACATTGAATATAGTTTAAATGATCCAGGAGATTTCAATCGTTGTGGAATACCAGTAAAGCCTACTGCAACATCGAAGCCATTTATTAGTAAGTGGCATTTTCTATTACATATTATTATAAAAAGTAATTATCCAAGCCGAGTACAGTTCTTGCGCGAATTTTGGCACAAAAACAAATTATTCTTTTTATTTTTGTTGCAGGTACAGAATTGTAAGGAGTCTAGTGTAAGTGAATTTATTATTTATTACCTCATATTTTTTTATAGATGTTTTTTATTTAAATAAATGTATATGTAGAATGTGTCTATTGCCGTTTGAATTTATTCTTCTTTATTTAACAGTTTGTTGCGATGTCAGGACTACCTGAATAAAATTGGTGGTTGCATTAGATGGAGTAGTTGTTTCAAGACAACTGAATTTCATTTTAATATTTAATAGATTAGTCAGCTCAGTAACTTTAAAGTAGAAGAAATTTATTGCAAATTTTGAAAAAAAATCACCATTTGAAGATGTTATAACGCACCTGTAACTTTTTTAGTTTAGCTTAATTCGGTGAAACCCAAATGGAGTATCGCAAATCAAAAAAAATATATTTTTTATCGAAATAAAAAGGTTTATATTTTTATTTTGACTTTCTGCCGTCAGCTACATCAAATAAAAAGCACTTTTCGAAATATTCATCTGAAAATCAATAAAGGCTTTTTTAGATGATTTTTTTTTAATATTCTACTAGTCGGTTATTTTGTGATCGTTAAATGAGAAATAACATCCTAGAATACTATGAATATCTTGAACGCCCTATTTAAAACGCATTGCCATGGAAATAATTCAATATTAGGAATTACAAATAACTTCTGTTAACATCAGTATAGATTAAAAGTTAAACAAATGTTATACCAGCTACATATAAAAAAATTAAAATAAGTAACGAACAATTAGGATATTAAACGTTGAAGGCGCCACGGGTGTTACAGGATAATAACACCCTTAGTCGCGTACATACCCCTCAATTATTATTGAAGATACAAAATTGCGATATTCACGAACTTGATCAATTTGTTAAATGAAATCTTCTGATCTAAACAGATTTTCGATATATTCTTATCTTCTTCAGTTATAGAAAAAAAACGGCTTACTTGTGACGCACTTAATTTCTTTTTTTCGAGTTTTCGAGTTACGAAATAATTAGGTATATCTTTTTTTATAGAAATGGAATTGTTTGCAAAAAGGTTAAAGTCATTTCTTATTTTCTAAACTAAAAAAAGGTGAAGTTGTCCACAACTACATATAAACAAATGCACTGCTAGATAAAATCTATCTATGTAGAAAAATAAAGTCGTATACTAAATAGGGTTAAATAAAACTATTATTTATAAAAAATTCAATAAAAGTTTGACAAAAATGTCAAACGCACAGCTCCCATTATCCATTTGCCTATTTTTAAAATTCCTAGTTGCATTAAAACAATCGCATACTGAGTGAACTTTTTGGCATGAACTCTTCTAATTAAATTTTTTGAGATCAGTCCTGGAATTTCTACTCAAAAATTAGAGAATTTGTATCGAAAAGAATTTTGGCCTAAAGTAAGGGGAGTATACACTTTTTAATATGGACATTTGATATTCCCTTTAATGAAATTTGTTATGGTAGAAGTATGTATAGTCTTTCAGATTCAATTGAAGAAACAAGAGGTTGGCAGTATGTACCAGGTTCGGTCGATGACGCATCAAATCGGCAATGAAACATTTGAAAAACTTGTTCCCATATTTATTTAGTCGTACCCATATACAGGTCTGGTCGCCCAGTTGAATAATGAGCACGGGGGCAAACGCGACACAAACACGGCCGCACTGGGCAACCTGGCCATAAATTCAGTTGACAACAAATGGCCTAGCAGTGCAGTGCAGCAATGCGGAATTTGGTGTGATTCAGGCAATTGTAATTTATTATAGGCACCTTCTGTTAATCATTCATATTACAATTGCGAAAAGGAGAAATAAGAGGGATATTTCGTTTACTAATATTATTACAACATGGCATTTTGGAGGCCTTTTGAAACGTAACAAAACGTAATTCTACACACTATATACAAATTATTATAATTTTTTACCTTTAGCAGAAAACTTTTTTAGGGAGCCCTACAAAACTCATTAAATTTTATTGCTAGGCGTTTTTATACATGTTCAACTGACTTCGGAAAGACTATACCTATAATTCCCCGTGACTCACCCTATATTAACTCAACTATTTTTATATCATATCTATGCTAATAATAAATGAACAAAAGTAATTTATGTTTAGATAAGCTGAAGGAAAATCAAACGTCATATATAAGAGAAACTGTTTGTTTAGTGGTTTAGTTTAATCCCAAATTGTTCTATACCCACATTCTATACTTACGAGTCACTGATAAAAAGAATATTCTACGTAGGAAACGACGAAGTCTAAGTGTTATTTTTATTTATTACTTCAAAGTATCTAAGTAACATTTTTAAACAATATATCATTTCTAGATATTCATCGTCTCATTATTATATTTCCTCAATGAATTTAATTCATTTGCAGATATATATACAGTGACTCATCAAAAACAGTCCCAATTTTTATTTTTTTATGTGAAAGTAAAATGACAACCATCAAATAAATAGGTTTGTTTGAATAAATGTCCAGTTGATATGGCGACCAATGTTTTTAAGAAGTAACATTTGCTCACACCTTCAATTCTATGTGTAGTTTTAATTTTATTATTATAGTAATGTCAAATTATAATACCAAAATATAATCAGAAATCATGTATACCTTTAATTTTAATTTAAGTAGTTCGAAATAATAGATATAGCTTTTGAGATTATCTATAGATTATTTTATATTAAGTCAGACTATAACAAAACATCATGGAATGAACACATGAAATATTTTTCTATACCTCCTTAACTGCCACTTTACATATCGCAAAATGCCACTCCAAAATAAAGATTATAAACAGATTAGTAATAAATTAAATAAAATAGACCGAATACCGTTCAGTTAAATTGCTGATGCAGTTCACTATTTCCATTTTTTACTGAATATTAAAACATAAATTCAGTAATTAATTTAATTTATAATATATTAAACGTATTTAATTTATTGCCTACCTCTACCTTTCAAACACAGTGTTTGTTCTACCTATCTAACTAGCATTCTAGTTACTATTTCTTTTACGTCTTAAAATAATAATATTTGATGAGTGAAACAATAACTGAATGTCAAAAAAAGTAATTTACTGAAACAACTATTTAGAAATACTTTTGGAGATTCTAAGATAATTATAGCAAATCTGTAAAGCCTAGGAATTCCCATTTTTTATCAAAACGTTATTACTACGTACCCAAAGTACATTTTTCTTTGAATAATTCAACATAAATTCGCAGGAATATAACTGCTGCTTTACTCATGGGGGGTCCTGTCCATTCTACCTTTATATAATAATATATTATTATTGTCGATCATAAATATACTAGGTGTATATTTTACAATAGTAAATAATAAAAATTGCCTTTCCTTTGAAATTGTTTGCGTAAAATAACAGTTATCGATATCGCTTTTAATTATCTAGTCAGATAATATTAATCCTTTAATGACTGCTGTACGGTAACACTACAACGTCAGTTTTTAAACCTCCTTTTGGCAATAGTGATTGGAGATGGAGCTGCCCGCAAACAAACGGATTTTGGGAAGGACAGCCGCCTGTTTAGGCGTGGTAAGCAAATAATAATCATTAGTGTTTTTTAAAATTAGCAAAAAAATTTCCAGAATCTTTAGTTCTTAGGACGGATTTTTTTAAATGTTTTTTAGAATGTATTTTCTGAACTACCATACGCTTTTATGTAAAAAAATAACTTACATTGTTATACTATTAAAAAAATAATTATCTTTTATTTTAAAATATGTTTTTTCTGTCACAAGAACACACTTAAGGGGGAAGAGGGGTATGCATATGTCGTAATCAGATTGGAAAATCCATCGTTTTATAAAAAGCCTAGACTTTTTATAAAATTTCCTAATTCGTTGACTTGCGTTATTTTGGAAAGGGATTGGGCATTTTATAAAAAGACGAATATCTCAAATAAAAATCGTGAAATTTTAGTCCATTTATAAAACTGTTCAATTGTTTTAGTTGTTTTGTAAAATGAAATGATAATAGGTTTACATTAAAATTTGAAGGAATATTACATCTTAAACATATAACTTTTATATTATTTTGTATTTATATACCTAATATAGATAAAACCGATAAAATGTGTATGGCATTTATAAATAAATTTGCAATATAGAGAAAATAAAATTATTATTATGATTAGGTACAGGGATTAGCATGGGCGGCTATGTCCCTAGCAGCAATAATATTATACAAATGGTCACCAACTTTCGACGATGCGACAACTTACACGCGAGAAATTGGATTATTACTGTACGTGGTTTTTATACAAGGTAAGTTCTATGCACCGTATGCACCGCATAAGGTGTTCAAAAACTTATTTTATACAGATAACTCCTATATAAAGCAAAAATGCATGCTTTCGAATGTATCGATGTGCAGCATCCACACTATACGTCATTTGTTTACGTCTGACGTTGGCAAGTCTACTCTCTCAAGTTCGCATTCTCAACCAAATTCACTCAGTTCAAATGGCCGTACGATCTGGAGCTTACTTCATCGGTACTCAAACAATGATTATTATTAACTAATACATTTTTAACAATAGTCTTGTTTTGTCAACACCTATCCTTATTAAAAATAAATATCTAAATTCAGGAACATCCTATATTTTAGACCCAAATTCTTTTAAGCAGTTTTAATAGGTATTAACAAATATGAAAAAATTATTAAACACCAAGAAAAATATTCTCATGTATTTTTATTTATGGTACATTATTCTGAAAGACCCTGTATATACACATCCCACCAACTTTGTTTTTTTTTGCAGATACGTTGCCAAACACAAACTTCGTCATTAGACCGTTAGATTTTACAATTTTCATGTGGATATATTTCATTATGAGCGTAGGATGGGTAGCCCTATCACTTGATCAATTTGTAGGTAAGAAACTCGCAGAATATTGCTTAGCTTTTACATTTCAGTTACGCCTCTCTTTGATTAATCTGGTTTTGTTCTATGCGGTTGTAAGCAACCCACAGTAAATTGTCAGATTTATATCATTTTACTGGTAAATATCATCTTCAACTGTTGATTAGATTTTTGGTCATTCTGTCACTGTAAATTAAAAAAATTGCAAATGAACTCCTGGATCACAGCGATTAATCAGAATTTATTTTAATTAAAAAAAAGTTATTTTTGCCTATTCATAATTTTAAAATTTTGTAATGAATAGGTAGTGATTTTACTCAAAAAACTAGTCTTTGACGGTTCACGCATGTCTCGGTTGACTCACTTGGCACACTATTGAATTGCGGCTCTCTCTGACAACCGCAGTGGGCACTTTTTTCATTTAAAATGTAGCAAAATATCCGAAAAAATAACTAGATAAGAAATGCTACTAAAAGTGTACATTTCATTGAAGGGTCAATTGTAGGTTTCACCATCAAAAAATTGGGCCTTTGTACATTATGCCTTAAAACCTTTTTATTGATTTATAATGAAATTACTTATATTAGTCTGATATACAATGTTACTATTACCAAAAAAGATTAACCAAATGACGTTTTTTAAACGTATCTTTTAATCTTGGTTTTCTAATCAAACAAGATACGAAGATCTAGCCACGGATAGAAAATTATTAAAAAAAACGGTTAAAACAATATTACGTTTTCAATTCGTTGAATTAATGAACTAATTTTAATATCACAAAATTCACACAAGATTTGAATTTTGAGCGCCATTTGTGCGGAAAAGTGTTGCCAACGAAAAAAAAGACAGCTGACAGTTTAAGGTTATTAAAATTGGAACGTTTTCATTGTTGAGCGATATTTTAAAAATAATGAAGGTTTGGCAGCCTCAATTCGCAATTTTCGTACAAAAAATGGTGATAAATATGATTCAACTTCATCAACTGTGAAGAAATTAATATTTTTAAATTTTCTTGCAGCTATACACTACAACAAAAGGCGGCAAAAACCCATAATTTTAATGTGGAGCATCTTAACACTGATCGTTTCATTGATCGACTTAATTTTCACCTGTCTCCTTGTGAGAGATTATTCAACTTGCAACGAATATTCGGAAGATACTTATAACTATAGTTGCTATTTAGCATTTGGCATAGCAATGACTCTAGCCGCAAGAGGGTACACGCTTTGGTTGGTGAACGTCATATTTTCCTTCTACATGCTTAGAACGGCCGTAAATGTAAGTATAGTTAACACCAGAACCACCCACCACTTATGAACAGTATACGCTGTACAAGCTAAGCACCTTGTACACAAAGCACTTATTGAAGTGCTTAGTGTAATAATTATCTCAGGAAAGTGCTTTAAATTACCTAAGCACTTGAAGCACTTTGAAAGGAATTATACAGGGTGTAGCGTGTGTTTTCTATAAAAATTGAACTACAGCTTCCTGACGATATTTGTAATAGAAAAGTCTTATACGAAAAAGTTCTATTTTTGCGTTTTTTTTTTTTCGTAAATTAAAGTTCAATTATGTTTAATTTTTATAGATTATACACGCCACTCCCTGTATAGATTACTGTTAAATGTAAAATTGAGAGACTTTTCAAACAAATTATTACGATGGTACACTATTTGAAAAACTGAAATCGACTTGTCTTGGAAAAGGTACTTTTTGTAGGCCTTTTATTCGATTCTATTTTATTCTAAATTCCAATATTGGAATCATTATAAATATAAGAAGCAATATTTTTCTAAGAGAAGGTTGGAATGGGTAAACTGTTTTTATATTATTTGTATGTTTTATAGATCGAGAAAAGGAAGGATAAGTTTGCCAACTTGTTTTCCGATCACAGCATACCGCGGGTGACCATCCCAAAAGCAAATAATACCGCTCCTATTCGCAGAAGTGAAGAATTGGAACCGAATTTTCTGAACCATGACAATTCTTTTCCGTCATTTCTGTACCCAACCGACAAGTTGGACCAAGAGGATACTCTACGATCATTCCAAAGTAGAAGTGACAGAAGCAATGAAAATAGGGCTCCGTCGTTCCTAAGTCGTGGTGAAAAGTTTAGTTATTAATTTGTGAAATTATAATCTAATCGTTAATTCGGGATATACCTACATTTGTACAGAGATTGTATAGTTCAAAGGACCGTGGAGGGAAGGTCGGACTTTTACTAACCACCTAGTGTCGGTGATTCTAACCCGTAGTTACAAATAAAGTCGATGGTGGCGCTAATCACACAAAGGTAGATCTGGGTACTTTAGATGCTAGTAACGTCACTAAATTAGAGTCACTTTAAGTCCTTCACTAATTCATTTTTTAATTGTTTAACAAGATTAGAAATAGATTTAGGAAATGGTGTCTATCTGTGAAATAGAACACCTAGATTTTTCTAACATTTTACCATTTTTATGTAAGAAGGATAAAGAAGTTCGATGTGTTTTCAATCCATGCCCTCCTCAACATTTAGTATAAGAGAAAATATATTAGTATAAGAATTATATTTTTAATTTTTATATATATTGCGCATTTATTTAAATTTGTCTGTACAATGCGAACCATTTTCAGCAAAAAAGTCTGGATTTTTATTGTGATCAAAGACAAGTCAAGGACATGTCTGGATAAATATTTTTAACGAAATGTAGCAAATAATAATCACAAATCTATCAATAAATATAATATAATAGCTAATATTAATAAAATATGTAGTAATGACATTTGCCTTTACAATTTCCAAGTCAGAGGAGACGTCCAGGAAGTCCATCCTGAGTGACCTTTGACTGACTTGATCATTTTATATTTATAGGATAATAAAGTCTTAGATCATAGGTGAGAAATTATTTTTTATATTATTTATTATTCGAAATAAAATTTTTGTATAAATATCAATCATTAGGAATTAGTTTTATTGAAACCTTGTCAGGTATTATCTAAGAATTAAGAGATAATACCGAGCCCAAATATTTTACAAGCTCCGATTAGAAACTTTATTGTCCCAGACGTAATTGTTAAAAATAGATGATCTCGTACATCATAAATTCCTCAAAATTTATTTTGCAATTTAGAAAAATGCGATATAAGGACAATACGCGACGTGCCGAGGTCGGTACTGTATGTCATTATCCTTAAACACCCGTGATGCCTTCCACGTGTAATGTCTTGTTATTTCACGCGAAAATGTTTTGATATACAGATCTGTTGTGACATTTGACATTTAGTCTGTATTGATGTCAACAAATGTGATCAATCATTAGAAGCCATTTTTCTCAAAAACCAAGCATTTAATTTAAAAATAGTGTAGAATAAGTTGCAATGTAAATAAAATATAGTCATTTTGAAAAATTTCCAGAGTAGAAGTTATATTAAAAATAGACTTATGGAAGACTATGATTTTCACAATAATTTGTAAAATCGATAGAGCTTTTGATTCGTACACTTCACTCTAAATATAAAACAAATGGCTTTCGTAGTTATAGAAAAAATAAAGAAAAACCAAAAAACATTTTTTTTTTCAAGATCTTGTATCTCTAAAAGGAAGCCTTTAGAAGAAAAAGTGTATACTTCAAAATAATATTATTTTGACAAGAATAATATTCGTTTTTGGGATGAGTTGAATCACCTATTTCAGAATTCGTTGAAAGCATTACCAAAAATTAGAATTAATTAGGTTTTAAAAATTATGAAAACAATGATTTCATATATGATATAACTGTCATATATTTTAAAACTCAAAGTCAACTTTTCTGAAATTGGAATGGTAAATTTTGAAACTGAATTACTATTTTCTGTAACAGAATATAATTTAACACTAACAAAAAAAAATAAATATCCAAAAGAATTAGACAGATGGAAGCAAAATATAAAATTTACATTTTGGTTATAAATTATCTGATACAAAAAAGATGAATCATGAATCAATTATTATTCTTAGATTATGACTGTTTTTGACTAATCACTAATTCATATGAGAACATCATTATTCTCATATGAATGAAACTGAAATTCAAAGAAGTTAGAGATTTTAAGGTACGACAGAAAAGTTTGTATGTATATACAGAGTGTTCTGAAAAACACCAGCATAAAGGGCCTGATAGAATTTCAAAAAAGATTACAATTTGTCCCTATGAACCGTGGGCGTACCTTTTCCCGTTTTCAAGATATAGGGCGTTGAAAATAACTTTTTAGAATCTAGTTTCGGTCCTGTCTTCCACAAAATTATATATAGGGTGTTAAAAAAGTTTGGAACCCCCCCCCTCTATCTCAGATTGCTCACTCAAAACCCTGCAACTTTTGTCCTAATCATTTTTTTGTTTGAGCAGTATTTTTTGAGATAGAGGGGAGGGTTCCAAACTTTTTGAACACTCTGTATGTATTCTGCCGTATCAGTGTATGAGTAAAATGCAATTTAATTTGAATACCGCTATCTTTACCGTGAAACTGATGGGACAAATATAGTACGCATAGTTTCATTAACTCTAAATATATATTTAATAAAGCATTTCCAGCAAGGTAAAAGGCACTTGAGATAACTCGTCAAATATTCTGCGAAGCGTATTGCTATTTAATAATTTATATATTAACTGATATCACACAGAAGACCTAATTCATTATCTAAAATACAATAATATCCAATACTTTTTCTAATGTATTAAACAGTTCTGCTCTAGTTTTAATATAAGTTTCGCCACTGTGACCATCATGACTGATCCAACTGATACAACCGACTTTCTGTCCTTCAGGTGAGTGTTTCAAATTAAATTCGTTCATTCATCTTAGATATTTCACTTTAACCACTTCAGTTCCAGTTTGCTCCAGTAAGGATCAATTTTCTCAAACTGTTGAAACATCATATTAATAATTTTTATGAACTAATCTTATTTTCGATTTTTGGTACCTAAAGACGCAGCTGTATAGCGTATAGAGTTCTGGATGATTTACAAGTTGTATCAAGGTTTAAATTTCTGATAAAATAAAGAACATAAATGATTAACAAAAACAATAATTTAGAATTCGTAGAATAGATTAGATTTATTTATTTATAGTCGAGATATTGCTCATTCTTTATATTTCCTGTGTATGGAATACAATACACAATTCCATGAGTTGTCTTGAAAATACAACTTTTTATCACGGATTTTTCGAGGTTATACCGTTGAGAAACATTTCAGCGACAGTACTTCGCAGGTATACAAAAAAGAAAAATGGCCTGTTCCAAAGACTAGACCTATCCTTATTTATATTGACGCGCTGAATAACCCTTCACTTTTCTAAAACAGCGAAAAACCACTAGCCCAGTCATTATAGACATGAAAGAGCCTGTTTCGGGAAAAAAATACTATTAGAAGTTTCTCTGCGGAATATTGTTCGGAAACCTGTTATAAATAAAATATCAAAAAATCAACTCGAGGCTAGTTGGGAAACTTTGTTTTAACAGTGGTCAAAGTTATGGAAAAGTGGTTTTTTGACTCACGTAAAAAAGCTATTATTCATAGCGAAAAAAAGTTTATACAAAAAAGGTAGGTATTAAATAAGCCTATAAAATGAGAAAAGTCCGATTAAATTCCGATAATTTGTTTATGCACAAGAGCTCAAAAATGGTCGAAAATTGCCGTTTTTTTCAATTGCTAATAATTAATGCAATTTTCATCGCAGACACTTGTAATTCAGGATTTTTGAGGCTTTTTACACCCTTAATAAGTGGTAAAAATTTCAGCTCGAAAGCTTCATTGGTTTGGCGTTGGCGGAATTTGTTATCTAAGAAGATGCTATTTTCAATTCATTTTTCCCAAGCTCACAGGCGTTGTAGGGTTTTGATCATTAGTTGTTTTTGTACCTAAATAGTTGTATTGACATAGGCATTTACTGAGAATTTAGTTTTTCAAATTTAATTTGTTTAAAATTGACTTTGAAAAAATGTTAATATTTATTAAATTGTTAAGATAGGTAATTATTATAAAATAAAATAGTAACCTCTTTACTTTAGTTTTCTTCGAATTTAAAAAAAAATCGTTGTTGTAAGTTGATTAGAAGCTGAGATAATTTTTTTTATTTATTTAATCGCAGTGACCTTAATTATTAATATTAAGAGCCGAAATTTGGAGAGAGTATACATTAAGAGCTATATTTTCATGTCCTACATTAACATTAAGGTGAATTCAACTATTTAATTTCGAAAAAGAAGATAGCGGCGATGCGTTCTATTACTTGGTCTAGCGAACGAGTGGGGAAGGCGAGGCTTAGCATGCGCGCTTAACGATGTAATAAATATTAACATTTTTTCAGTCATTTTTAAACAAATTAAATTTGAAAAATTAAATTATCAGTAAATGCATATGTCAATACAACTATTTAGGTACAAAAACAACTAATGATCGAAACCCTACAACGCCTGTGAGCTTGGGAAAAATGAATTGAAAATAGCATCTTCTTAGATAACAAATTCCGCCAACGCCAAGCTAATGAAGTTTTTGGGCTGAAATTTTTACCACTTATTAAGGGTGCAAAAAGCTTCAAAAATCCTGAATTACAAGTGTCTGCGATGAAAATTGCATTAATTATTAGCAATTGAAAAAAGCGGGCAATTTCGGCCATTTTTGAGCTCTTGCGCATAAACAAATTATCGGAATTTAATCGGACTTGTCTTATTTTACAGATTTATTTAATACCTACCTTTTTTGTATAAACCTTTTTTTTTCTATGAATAACAGTTTTTTTACGCCAGTCGGAAAACCACTTTTCCATAATTTTGACCATTGTTTTAACAAAGTTTCCCAACTAGTCTCGAGTTGATTTTTTGATATTTTGTTTGTAACACGTTTCTGAACGATATTCCGCAGAGAAACTTCTAATAGTATTTTTTTCCCGAAAAAAAGCTATAATGATTGGCCTACACCTTTAAATACAAAAAACGAATATGATACAAATAAATCATTATAGCCAATTCCAAAATTTTGTGTAGACGATTCAGATTTAATCTAATTTGATCTGATCTACAATATACATTTAGCAGCAGCTGTTTTTATGTTCTACAGAAAACGTTCCGAGCCCAAATATCCTTCGGCGCCATCTCCCGAATCCGAGGTATATAAAAAATATGGAAAAAGAGGAATTGCGGTAATATTTAACCACAAGGAATATGACAAGAAAGACATTCCAACAAGAGACGGAACAGACAAAGACCGCGATGATCTTTACACAACTTTGAAAGAATTACAGTTCGATGTTAATGCTTATGATGATTTACGTTCTGCTGAAATTGCTGAGACTCTCTCAAGAGGTAAGTCGAATTATAATAAAAAAAATTAAAAATACAAACTCCTGCAACAGCTTTTTTAATGTAGATGGCTGACTTTTTACTAATTTCATAAAGATCCACAAACATTTTTCAATAAAATTAAAATCTTATACAGGGTGTGGCGTGTATAATCTATAAAAATTAAACAACAGCTTCCTGGTGGTATTTGTAATAGAAAAGTCTTATCGCCTTTTTTTTTGTAAAGTTCATTTATTCAACGAAAATAAAGGCCGACCCTGTGTTATTTATTAAAATAATTGGAAATGTTTTTATGCGACCCGAGATGCAACCTTATAATTTAAGTCGGTATAATCTAATACTAGTAATACTAAGAAGTTACGTTACATTGTCAAAAAATTTGTGCAGTCAACTGATTTTGTATTTGTATTGAATTCATTATTCACTTAATTATTAAATATTAAGCATCGTCCATCGACCCGTCAGTGTTAAAAAGTGAAAGATTCTAGACAAAAGTTTTTATTTTGTAATTCCACGATAGTGACAGTGTAATTTTTATAAAGAAGTAAAAAATAAGAATAGCGTGCCGATTACATTAAAAACGAGATTCTTATTTCTTACTTATTTTACAATGAACCGAGAAAACAATGCATTTACTAATTCCGAACGTGTCGATATGGTGTTAGCGTATGGTGTAGCCGGAGAAAATGCGCTCGCGGCGACTAGGTTGTACCGGGAACGATGGCCACAACGTCATACCCCCATGTGCAAATACAATCGTACAGTGTGTTCAGCGGCTGCGAGGTACGGGAAGTGTTATTCCTCGAGGAGAAGGACGTGGTCAGCAAGTGAACCTTAATGTTGAAGATGCAGTTGTTGGAAAATCATGTCTAAAACCCCACAATTAGTACTTGACTATTCGCAAAGCAAGAAGGAACCTCGTCTCGTACCGTATCTGCAACCAGTTCAACAGACTTTAACCACTGGATGTTTGTGGAACAGATGAGGGGACATTTACCTGTGTTGAAGTGAATTTCCATAATATGCACATATGGGCCGAAAATCCTCACCCTATTAGGGAAACTCATTTTCAACATCGGTTCTCGGTAATAATGTTTGAGCTGGCATAATAGGCGATGTACTTGTAGGTACCTATTTCTTTGAAGGACGACTAAATGAACATATGCTGACTTTTTGGAGAACCGCTTGCCTGAATTATTGAACAATGTGGCATTACAAGTTCGGACACGCATATTTTATCTTCAAGATGAAGCTCCTCCACACAGTACTCGAGAAGTAACGACACTTTTGAATGTAATGTTTCCTCAGCGATGGATTGGACGCTTTGGTCCTGTGCCGTGACCACCTCAGTCACCCGATCTAACTCCAATTGACTTTTATCTTTGGAGTCACTTGAAGTCATTGGTTTACAAAGTTTAAAATTATATATCACCGAATGGGCCTATTGAACTTTAATTTACGAAAAAAAAACGTAAAATAGAACTTTTTCGTATAAGACTTTTCTATTACAAATATCGTTAGGAAGCTGTAGTTTAATTTTTATAGATTATACACACCACATCATGTATATCCTCATATAATAGCTACACGTTTTTAGGTAGATCCCATTAGGGCAATAGCAATGTGAAGCAACTTTTGGTAAAAACTTTTTAGCCACGCCTTATAAAATCTCTTCAAACCTTGCAAAGACAGTATGAAAGAATGTGCCGTTCTTGTTTTTTATTTTTAGTAAAGGACATCGACCACTCTGAACACGAGTGCCTAATAGTCATTGTTATGTCGCATGGCGAGTTGGACAAATTTTATACTAAAGATGAAACTTTTCCGGTTAGAAGTTTGTGGGAACCTTTCTTTAAAGTGCCTAGCCTAGCTGGAAAACCAAAAATGTTTTTCATTCAGGTAAGTCCGTATAATTATATATCTCAAATATTATCATGCAGCGTATTTGTTTCCCACAATATCGTTAATTAAAATATTTTTTATGCCCGAAAATTAGATATATCTGTTGAACTAATTTCTTTCATATTGTACAAGTAATTGAAAATTTAAGTAATGTTGTAGAAAAATATGATACCACCTACTATTTTAGTAAAGAAAAGCATTATTTTTTTTTATAATTACACATGGCTATCTACAGTGTTTTTTTTACACAATAGTCGCGTGTTTTTCGTAAAAAAGTGAAAATCCTAATCTCTATAATCTCTATTTCAATGCTTACATTGCCTGGGAGGCTTAAAGTATTATCTGAAAAATATGGAAGAAATCCGTTTACAATAGATAAAAAAATAGCAAACCTAAAAACAACTACGATTTAAATAAAATCGATCATTTTTATAGAGATTATACCGAAATACTATAACTGCACAGTAAAATCGGTGTGAATGAAAACAATAAAGGTGGGGAGTATATTGTCACTCAATATTGAGCATTTTAATCATTTTACTCATTTGTGAAGATATTTGAACTAAAACTGAGTACTTTCACTTAAATATAGGTACCCTTTAAATAAATTCTCCAGATGATCTCGTATTTGGTACACTTGTACCTAAACCCTACCCCATTGTATGGTTGTCGTGCGTTGTCTTTGTTTATTCCCATCGTCCCCATTATGTTATGTAGTGGCGTGGTGTATGACGTGTAGTGCTGGACAAGTGGCCTGCATATTAGCTTGAATATACTTTTTTCTAATTTCAGGCATGTAGAGGAAATAAACCTGACCCAGGAATAACAGTTGGTTACGATGAAATGGACGCTAGGAACAACGGGCAGAAGTTGTATTCAATACCAATATCAGCAGATGTGCTGGTTATGTATTCTTCATACGAAGGTAACCCTTAATTTTTTTGTTGTAATTATCAAATAAGGTCACATAAAATTCCTACCGAAAAATAACAAAAACAAATGTCAGGTTACTTCAAAAATACTATAAATTTAAAGCTAAAAATTTTGTAGCGTCTTTATTTAAATCAAAGACTATTTGATCAGCATTTTCTCTTAAAATCCACGGACAAATATATATATATTAT